>NC_057812.1:376067098-376219598 GCF_018294505.1 Triticum aestivum | reverse complement strand
CCGATCCACGTCCTAGCACAGCTAAGATCTTACGAACTAACTCGACGAACTCACGACGGTTCGGGCCACCGTTGTGGTGTAATACCCTACTCCAGTGTGGTGTGGTGGATTGCCTCTTGGGCTGAGGATGAATAGTACAAGGGGAAGAACAGCCTCCTGAGGAGAGGTGCTCTTGTGCTCGGTGAACTTGTGGTTGTCCTGGTCTCTCTCGATCTGACCTCTCGATCCGGTCCTGCCCAGCTACGGTGGTGGGTAGTCCTATTTATAGAGGCCCTGGTCCAATAACGACCAATTTGAAAGGGGATAGCTAGTACATCTTATCCTGACAAAAGCAGTCTTCGCTTGTCGAAGGCTCTGGTGGTGACGCTGTCTTGGGCTCCACTGTGACCTCCATCTTGTCGTCCTTCTGGTCTTGGTCTTGTTGCACTGATATGGAAACCTTTGCTTGACGCCTCGGTACTCCGCGCCTGCGCCTGCTTCCTTAGAACCGAAGAGGAAACAAGGACAGTGTGCATGCTGACGCCCGCCTGGTGCCCGCCTGGCCTTGGTCGTCATGGCTCACGTCACTAGAACCTCGCGAGGTTCGCCTGGCCTTGAACTCTTCGCCCCTCGCAAGCCATCCTGGTGAGGCCCCTCCTGAGGAGGTCTTGTGTCGTCCGCCTCGCGAGGCTTGGCCCTTCGCGAGGGTCTTGAGTCTTTGCTGCTGAAGATGGGCCGTACGGGCCCGCTCGCAGAGCCACGCCGTGGGCCGCAGGCAAGCAAGTCTGGGGACCCCCGTTCCCAGAACACCGACAGGAGCTCCCGGGCCCAAGATGCGCTCTGGCTTGGCTTTGAGGCGAAGCCAAAGGCCAAGTGCGGAGCGCCGCGGGCCCCTATAGCCCGCGGCCTTGGTCGTCGCGTGGCGGTTGATTGGACGTGGGCGCCTCCGCTTCCCCACGCTGCCTTGATACCCGCCTGGCTAGACAGCCACCGCGGTCTACACGGTTGTTCTTCCATCGCCTGCGCCATTCTCCCCCAGTTCCTCTGCTTCCCCCGGACTCCGCTACTCTTTCCAATCTGACCTTACCTCTGCTCACTCCATCGCCATGGCACCGACGCAAGCAGATAAGTGGAAGAAGCCTTTGTGTTCGGCTAGTGCGCCCTCAGCCGCCGAGCCCGCAGTTGGCCGGTCGCTGGTGCTCAACGATGAGGCTATGGGCAAGGTGGGTCCCATGCTCACCTCCAGCTTCAATGAGTGGGGAAAGACGGGGGCCTGGCCTACGTCTCATGCCCGCATTGACCGGGTGGCCGCCGAGGTCCCCTTCTTCATTGACGCCCTTTGGGCCGGCTTGGTCCCTCCTTTCTCCGCCTTCTTCAACACTGTGCTTGTGCATTATCAGATCCATATGCTGCACCTTGGGCCTCAATCAGTGACCCTTCTCGCCGTCTTTGCCTTTGTTTGCGAGGCCACGATAGGCATTGCCCCTTCAGTGGCCCTTCTCCATCACTTCTTTTCGCTGCACCTGGTTGATCCCCAACAGCGCTCAGGATGCCTGAGCTTCCAGGCCGTGGCGGCGACGGCGGGCGTGGGGATTGACTTCGAGCTCCCACCATCCACGAGCGGGTTTTAGACACGGTGGGTGTTCGTTGATGTCGGAGTGCTCATCCCCCTGCTCTCTTCTCCGTCTGTGCCCGATGTTCCCAGCTTCGGTTGGTGCTATCAAAGGCTTACCGATCCGCGCCTTGCCCCTGTCTGGCTCATGCTGAGGTGGCTCAAGGATCTTGATGTGACTGCGCCTATGGTGGTGAAGGAGTTCATCTGGCGCTGGATCGCCCCGCTTCAGTGCCACTCTCAACCGATGTGGGCATTGCTCAACAGCAAGGACCACATGAGACTTCTAGAGTCCGGGCTCCCTCTCGAGGCGCGGCGGATGGTGCTCAGGGTCCTGACGGGTGCCCCACAGCCTGATGACATGCCGAGGAAGAGTTGCCTTCTGTACCGCTGCTTGAACTAGGCGACATTCGTGGAGCAGATGCCCGCCTTTGATGAGTGGGGGGCGCGTCCAGTCGGCCTCATGGGGCCTCGTGAGAACCTCATCGTCGTGGTTCCTCTTCCTGCTGCTGGTGCCGAGCTCGCTCCAAGTGTGGATGCTGGGGGGCAAGCACCGCTGGGGGCTGATGGCGAAGGTGCCGAGATGCTGATGCCGCCTCAGGATCCTAAGGTGTCCTCCTCAGGAACCCGCGACTCTTGCCCTGGGGTGGTGGTTGAGGAGGCAACGCAGCCCTCGTCTCCCAAGGCCGGGGCTCCTGAGACCTCGACAGGTCGCTGCGAGGCAGGGCCTAATGGCTCCCCTAAGCTTGGCCCTCCTGAGACTACCCCTTCGAGCGCTTCTCTTGTTGCGCCTCGTGTTGGACGCCATGTCCAGTGCTTCGGTCGGCTCTGCGTGGACTTCAAAGAGCTCCACAAGAGGAAAGGATCCCCAAGCAACAGCACCTTCAGGCCGTTAAAGCGGAGAAAGTACATCACCGTTGATGAGTAAGTACCTTATCTTGGTGATTCTCCACGTGCTGTTTCCCTTCCTGATGATATCTCTTCATGGTTCCCTCCGCCAAGGCTGCAAGATCTCCTGAGGAGCAGCCTCCTCTCATCTCGCCTCTCCTGCCAGGCTCGAGCGCTTCAAGCCCGCGCTCTGCTCATGGTGTGGAATCAACTGGGGAAGTCGGCCCGTCAACAAGGTGCCTCGAGCTCGCACGTTCGCTGTATTTTCTTCGCGGCCTTGCTCGGAGCACAGCAAGCGTGCCAAGGGTTCCTCCCCTGGTCGTGGACGGCGACTGGTTGGCTTCGATCTTGGGGTCTTCTTCAAGCAGTGTACCTTCACTCGTTCGGGCCTCTCGCGAGGCCCGTCCCGCAAATGGGTGGATGCCAGCCCCCATCCCCCTGCTGAAAGGGGGTGAGCCACTTCAGGCCCCATCCGCGGTCCCCGTGGCGGAGGATGAAGTCAGCAGCATGCTCGAGTCAGCGCGAGAGAGGAGCGTCGTTCGCCACGAGCTCTTTCAGGAGGCGATGGGCGCGATGAACCGGCTTGGTGAAGAGCTTGTGGATGTGGATGCGCGCCTCGTGGCCGAGGGTCTTCGGCTGGTGGAGGAGCGGCATAAACTGAAGGTGGCCATCAACCTCGGGCGCTACCAGCGTGAGCTTGATAATGCGAAGGCCGAGGCTTCCCTCGCAGCCTCCCGTGAGGCCTGCTCCCGAGCTCTGGAAGAGGCTCGGGAAGCTGACCGCCGTCGCGAGGCTGCGGAGAAGCGCGCGTGGGAGCTCCAAGCCTGGGGCGCCGTCTTGGATCAGCAAGTGGAAGCACACAGGGCTGCCCTTGCGTCGTTGAGGGGGACGCCCACCGAGGAGGAAGAGGTCCAGAAACACGAGGAGGCGCTGGCGCTGGAAGCCGTCGAGCGTAGCCTTGAGCTCGAACGGCTAGAGACGAGGGAGCGCCAGGTTGCTCAGGCGGAGGATGACGTCGGCGCGCGCAAGGCCAGGGTCCGGGAGGAGGTCGATCGCCGGGTGGCCAAGGCTCGCACATATATCGAGAGCAGGTACGACCTGAAGCTGAAGCTCGTGGAAGCTGGGGCCGCAAGTAGGACCACTGCCCTCAAGTCTAGGTTGGTCGAGGTGGAGCGGCGCGAGGAGGCCACCGCAACCGCCCTGGCCTCGGCGCAGGGTGAGCTGGCTTCCACCCGCGCCGAGCTACTCCCACTTCCGCAGCGGGTCGCCGATGCCGAGTCCATCGCGCGGTAGAACAAGGAAGAAGTGTTTCAGCGGCGGACGTTGGAGCGTGTGCATGCCCCCATGCTCCAGGACCTTGGCAACAGGGCCAACACAGCCCTGGGCCATATCTGCGATGAGAATGCTACTCATCCCCATGCGAACGACTATGCCAGCCACCTCCGGTTCTTCGCCGATGTGGTGACGCGCTTGGAGAGCCGTTCCAAGAGGGCCCGCCAACTTGTTGAAGAGAGGAGCCGCGGCCTGCTCGGACGTGCGTTCTCCCGTGTCTTCATCCATCTCCAGAACGCTGACCCCAACTTCGACTTTGATGCCGCCATCTCTCCCGCCCCCGAGGCCATCCGGGGCGACCTGTCGCGATGGGTGGAAGACAATGTGGATGCACTGGTCAGGGCCTTCACTTTCGACGATGATGGGGTGGTGGTCGCGGCGGACACGGGCGACATGGTCGACGATGGGGATGGCAGCGCTACTGGAGGTGATGGTGATGCCATCGATGGTGGCAGCGATGCCAGCGATGGTGGCGGCGATGCCAGCGACGCGTCTGAGTGCGGCCCGGGGGATGCGGCGAGCGACATTTCCGGCTGATCCCGTGCTTTCCAGCTATTTGTCCTACACACAGAAGCTCGGGAGTAGCCCTAGAAGTTGTAAGAGCATTTTTGGAGGGGAGGCCCCTCTTGTAAATTAGCTACTACCTTTATCTTGTCAGGTCGAATTGAATATTTATCTTCGTGACTCAGGTGCCCTGGGGCGAAGTTGCTGTTGCGTTTTACCTTAGGCTGGGCGAGCCTAAATCGGCTCATGATGTTGGGAACTCCGGAAGAACTCGCCGAGACGCCCGAGGGGGGCGCGTGATAAGAGAGCACTAGCCGGGGCGCAGCATGCACGCGGGGCGTGTGCGTCTTGCCCAGTCCTGCTCGCGAGGGGCCCGCGAGGGGGAAGCAACAGGTGCGAACTTCGAAATTAGGCAAGAACCAGACAGCAGGAAATCGCTTGAACGAGAAAAGGCACCCCTGCGCGCATCAAATGAAAACTCAACTCCAACTTAAATCCAAATCGAGAAGGCAAGGCTACAGAAAAGGGGATCCAAAGCAAATGTTCGCGTCAGGCACCTAGTCTAGTCTTCTTGTCTTCAAGTCTTCTCACCAGCACGGAGCTAAGTGCTGCCACTAGGACGTGGGAGGGAGCCCCCGAGGCCCGAGGACGGCACTCCTGAGACTCCAGGGCGTGAGAGTGTCACGGGCGGCGATCTTCACAGGCGTGAGCCTTACTTCATATCGCTAGACGAGGGGCCCACCTTGCGCCACCTCCTACCACTGTTAGGACGACCGGAGACTAGTACGGCACCAACGAGGGCAGAGGGGATGCGAGCGGCGCCCTCGGGGACCACGGGTCCTCTTCCGGGGGTAGGCTCTGGAGCACCTCCCCGACAGAGGTCCTACCTCTGGGGGACACCTTGTTCCATGCGGCGCTGGGGAGGGCCTTCGTCCTGGCTTCCTTCCTACGGCCCCCAGCATGCCCCCCCTAGCGGGAGGGAGGCCGACGAGCTGGGACCGCCATCTGCTGCTGTGACCTGATCCCCATGCATACCATGGTTAGCATAAGCCTGCTCCTGGGGAATTAGTGGTACCCTATAGCAGTTGTCGCTGGTGCGGTTGGCGAGGCTTTAGGAGGGGTCCTAAAAGGCGCCAGCTTCTAGCGCCTCCTCCTCCCAGCCCGGCACGAGGAACGGCCAGGGTCGTCTTCCAGCACGTACTCCTGGTCCACCATGCGGGGCATGTAGGCCTCCGAGGCCGCCGCCTCAAGGACCTCGCCATAGTGCCCCACACTCCATGTCGCCCGACCTAGCGTGCCACCTCGAGGATGGTAGGGTTGCATCCCGCCTGGGCCGTAGGTGGCAGCGCTCGTGCCCGCACCCAGCAAGGGTGGCACGAGCGCGAGCAGGAGTGCAGTTCTGTTGGTCGTGCCGGTGTCGATGAAGCCTGGCGGTGCGCCAGCAGGAGCGCGGGCGTGGCGCGGCTCGCCATGCGACTCCGCCGCAGCTTGTGGTGTGAGTAGAGAACAGAAGGGCGGCACTCCTGAAGCCACGGAATCCACTAGCTCGGCGATGCATTCCAGCAGCACATCCCAGCCGCTCTCCATCAGCCGGCACCGTAGCAGCTCCCGTGCCACCGTGAGCGTAGCTCACATGTTTGCCTGCTCCCTCCGGGTGTGCGGTGCCGTTGCTACGGCGTGGCTCAAAAGACTCAGAAAAGCCTAAAAATAGGATAGGGAAAAATATTTTCAGTCGTTGATATGTCTCTGTCGTATCTACTTTTCCAAACACTTTTGCCCTTGTTTTGGACTCTAACTTGCATGATTTGAATGGAACTAACCCGGACTGACATTGTTTTCAGCAGAATTGCCATGGTGTTATTTATGTGCAGAAACAAAAGTTCTCGGAATGACCTGAAACATCACGGAACCTCTTTTTGGAAATAATAAAAAATCCTTGTAAAAGATGAAGACCAGGGGGCCCACACCCTAGCCACGAGGGTGGGGGCGCGTCCCCTACCTCGTGGGCCCCCTGGAGCTCCTCCGACCTCAACTCCAACTCTATATATTTGCTTTCAGGGAGAAAAAAATAAAGGAGGAGGATTCATCACGTTTTACGATACGGAGCCGTCGCCAAGCCCTAAAACCTCTAGGGAGGGCTGATCTGGAGTCCGTTCGGGGCTCCGGAGAGGGGAATCCGTCGCCATCTTCATCATCAACCATCCTTCATCACCAATTTCATTATGCTCACCGCCGTGCATGAGTAATTCCATCGTAGGCTTGCTAGACGGTGATGGGTTGGATGAGATTTATCATGTAATCGAGTTAGTTTTGTTAGGGTTTGATCCCTAGTATCCACTATGTTCTGAGATTGATGTTGCTATGACTTTGCTATGCTTAATGCTTGTCACTAGGGCCTGAGTGCCATGATTTCAGATCTGAACCTATTATGTTTTCATCAATATATGAGAGTTCTTGATCCTATCTTGCAAGTCTATAGTAAACTACTATGTGTTATGATCCGGCAACCCTGAAGCGACAATAATCGGGACCACTCCCGGTGATGACCGTAGTTTGAGGAGTTCATGTATTCACTATGTGCTAATGCTTTGTTCTGGTACTCTATTAGCAGGAGGCCTTAATATCCCTTAGTTTCCGCTAGGACCCCACTGCCACGGGAGGGTAGGACAAAATATGTCATGCAAGTTCTTTTCCATAAGCACTTATGACTATATTCGAAACACATGCCTACATTAAATTGATGAATTGGAGCTAGTTCTGTGTCACCCTATGTTGTGATTGTTACATGATGAACCACATCCGACATAATTCTCTATCACCGATCCATTGCCTACGAGCTTTCCATATATTGTTCTTTGCTTTTTTACTTTTCCGTCGCTATTGTTACAATCACTACAAAATACCAAAAACATTACTTTTTCTATCGTTACCTTTTGCTACCATTACCGCTACTATCATATTACTTAGCTACTATCATATTACTTTGCTACTAAATACTTTGCTACAGATATTAAGTTTCCAGATCTGGTTGAATTGACAACTCAGCTGCTAATACTTGAGAATATTCTTTGGCTCCCCTTGTGTAGAATCAATAAATTTGGGTTGAATACTCTACCCTCGAAAACTGTTGCGATCCCCTATACTTGTGGGTTATCAAGACTATTTTCTGGCGCCGTTGCCGGAGAGCATAGCTCTATTCTTTGAGTCACTTGGGATTTATATCTGCTTATCATTATGAAGAACTTGAGAGATCCAAAAACCAAGATTTATCCCTCAACTACGAGGGGAGGTAAGGAACTGCCATCTAGCTTTGCACTTGATTCACCTTCTGTTTTGAGTAAGCTTGCGACACCTAAACCTGCTTCTGCTATTGATTCTGATATGTTGCATGTTATTGATGATGCCACTTCTGCTATGCATGATACTTATGATGAAACTGCTTCTATGCTTGATACTCCTATGCCACTTGGTGAATTTCTTGATGAACAACTTGCTAGGGTTAGAGAGAATGAATTTGAAACTGATAATATTGATGAAAGTGATGATGAAGACTCTCCCCATAATAAATATGAATTGCCTGTTGTTCCTGAGGGTTATGTTCTGGATGAAGAATCTGTTAGAGCTATTTTAGCTTGCAATGATAGATATGATCTAAAGAGGTTATTAGCTAAATGGAAGCCGCAATTCCTTAATGCTAAAATGAAACCTGACCCTGCTTTTGCTACTGCACCTATTTGTGTTACTGATAAGGATTATGAATTCTCTGTTGATCCTGATATAATTACTTTGGTTGAATCTGATCCTTTTTATGGCTATGAATCTGAAACTTTTGTGGCACATCTTACTAAATTAAATGATATAGCCACCCTATTCACTAATGATGAGAGAACTCACTACTTTTATATCCTTAAAATATTTTCGTTGTCATTAAAGGGTGATGCTAAGATATGTTTTAATTCTCTTGATCCTGGTTGTGTGCATAGTCCCCAGGATATGATTTATTACTTCTCTGCTAAATATTTCCCTCCTCATAAGAAAGAAGTTGCTTTAAGGGATATATATAATTTTGTGCAAATTGAAGAAGAGAGTCTCCCACAAGCTTGGGGGAGACTTCTCCAATTACTTAATACTTTGCCTGATCATCCTCTTAAGAAAAATGAAATACTTGATATCTTTTATAATGGACTAACCGATGCTTCCAGAGATTACCTGGATAGTTGTGCTGCTTCTGTTTTCAGGGAGAGAACACCGGATGAAGCTGAAATTCTATTGAATAATATGTTTACAAATGAAAATAAATGGACACTTCTTGAGCCAACTCCTGAGCCTATTCCTAAACAAACTCGAAGAAAAGGGGTGTTCTGTTTCTCAGTCCTGAAGATATGCAAGAGGCAAAGAAATCTATGAAAGAAAAGGGTATTAAAGCTGAAGATGTTAAGAATTTACCTCCTATTGAAGAAATACATGGTCTTAATTTACCGCCTACTGAATAAATACATGGTCTTGATAACCCGACACAGGTAGTAAAGGTAAATTCTCTCTATAGATTTGATAAAGCTGAAATCCCATTTACTAAGTTTGCTAGCCCATTCTTAGATGAGTTTGATAAATTTATGATTTAGCAAGAAGACTTCAATGCTTATTTTGGTAGAGAATTAAAACGCAGTGCTAATATGCTTGAACACTTGGGTGATTATATGGCTAATGTCAAAGGTGAATTTAAACTTATTAGTAAACATGCTTCTATGGTTACCACTCCAGTAGAACAAGTGCTTAAAGCTCAAAATGATTTGCTCAATGAATTGAATAGTAAGAATAATGATTATGCTGTTAGAGTGGCTACTAGAACTGGTAGAATGACTCAGGAACCTTTGTATCCTGAAGGCCACCCTAAGAGAATTGAGCAAGATTCTTAGAGAAATAATATAGATGCACCTAGTCCTTCTAAAAGGAAGAAAAAGAAAAATGATAGGACTTTGCATGCTTCTAGTGAACCTATTGCAGAAACACCTGAGAATCCAAATGATATTTCTATTTCTGATGCTGAAACACAATCTGGTAATGAACTTGAAACTAGTGATAATGTTAATGATAATGTTAATGATAATGTTCATGTTGATGCTCAACCTAGTAATGATAATGATATAGAAATTGAACCTGTTGTTGATCTTGATAACCCACAATCAAAGAATCAACGTTATGATAAGAGAGACTTTGTTGCTAGGAAACATGGTACAGAAAGAGAACCATGGGTTCAGAAACCCATGCCTTTCCCTCCCAAACCATCCAAGAAAGAGGATGATGAGGATTTTGAGCGCTTTGCTAAAATGATTAGACCTACCTTTTTGCGTATGCGATTAACTGATATGCTTAAAATGAATCCTTATGATAAGTACATGAAATAAATTGTTAAGTAATAAAAGAAAGATACCGGAAGCTGAAATTTCCACCATGCTTGCTAATTATACTTTTAAGGGTCGAATACCAAAGAAACTTGGAGATCCAGGAGTACCCACTATACCATGCTCCATTAAAAGAAACTATGTTAAAACTGCGTTATGTGATCTTGGAGCCGGTGTTAGTGTTATGCCTCTCTCTTTATATCGTAGACTCGATTTGAATAAGTTGAGACCTACTGAAATATCTTTGCAAATGGCTGATAAATCAACTGCTATACATGTCGGTATTTGTGAGGATGTGCCTGTTGTGGTTGCAAATGTTACTATTTTAACGGACTTTGTTATTCTTGATATTCCCGAGGACGATAGTATGTCCATTATTCTTGGAAGACCCTTTTTGAATACTGCAGGGGCTGTTATTGATTGCAACAAAGGCAATGTCACTTTTCATGTTAATGGTAATGAGCATACGATACACTTTCCGAGGAAACAACCTCAAGTCCACAGTATCAATTCTATTAGAAAAATTCCATCGATTATTTTTGGAGGTTTTGAATTTCCTCTTCCTACCGTCAAGAAAAATATGATATTCTCATTGTTGGGGATGTACATATCCCCATTGAGGTAACCTAGTGTTATTAGAAAATTCCCCGGTTCCATGTTATTCAGAATGAGTTTGTTAACAAGACTTGATCAACCTTGTTAGTGGATTCCTTTTGATGAGCATGAGATGGATGAATTTAGAAAACACAACTCTTTGTACCCACTTTTTACTTTCTGTTATTTATATTAAATAAAATAAAAATAGTATTTTCTGTCTGTTATCTGAATTATCCATGCAATATAAAAATACCCCAAAAATAAAAGTTCTCCAAATGCCCTGAAATTTAAACATGATTTTTTCTGGAATATTTGAGAATGAAATATCGGCCCCAAGGGTTCCTACCCTACATCATCTTGGTATCTAGAGCCAGGTTGATCAAGATTTAGGAGCCTCCCCCCTTGTTTTCTAGCCTAATTTTGTTGTGTTCTTCCCCAATTTTGAAAATCCCCACCAAAAATAGACCCAATTTTTTTGTGATATGTTGGTGTGATGAAGTTTTATTGGATTTGATCCGCGGATTTCGTGTGTTGCAGGTAGATCTAGCTTTCCATCCACTTTTCCCCATTTTCCATCCAGAAATTTCTCTGAATTTGGCCCGGATTTGACCTCTCCTCGCGATGATCTTCCAAATGCATCCACGGATCTACAACCCGGACATCCGACCCGATAGCCCGGACATCCGGCGATCCGGACATCCGGCCACGACCTCGGACGTCCGGCTCCTAGCAGCACCACTTCCTCTCCACCACCCGTTTTCCGTCCATTTTCCCCCAAATTTTGTTCCGGTGCCCACATATACTTCCGCATACCTCCACCACTTCTGCATAGCTCCACCGCATACCACATACACAACCACCGCTTACCAACTCCAACTCCGACAATTTTGGTCCAATTTTGCTTTGAGAATTTGAGTTACGGTACCGTGTCCTACTTGTGTTTCGGCTATTTAGGTACGGTTCGATATCAACATCACCGCCGCTCATCTTCGTCATGGACGCGTCATCAACAACGACCACCTCGACTAAATCTTGGTTTTCGTGCCACCATTTTGACACCATACCGTAAGCAAGAACGGTAACCTCATCTTGGTATTGGACATATCACTCTTTCCATTACATTGATAGCCATCATAGCCTTACTCCTTTGCATTGCTTACCCATCGAGACTAGCCATTGAGTATTGCCGGCAACGAGACTTGTGCACATTAGTGATCATACTTCCCATAGCATACATACATCATTGTTGCATATATTGGTATCATCTCTTGTGTCACAAAGTTGTCATAGCATACACAATTGCTATCTTGGTTCATCAAGCATTGCATGAGAAAAGAGCTCAAACATCAAAGAGCCAAACAAGCTTTTAAGCAAAGAGGGAAAGATAAGAAAAGAGATTTTAAGCAAGAACCATCGCATCATACTACATTAAGATTGTCATACTCGATCATCTTGGATCATATCATAGAAACACCTTACATCGAGCATACTTGGGATAGAAGTCGTTACATTTTTGCTAAGTCGGTTTTGCACAAGTTCTTGTATCCGCCTATTGTGCAATCGTGCTAGCGTCTCTCTAGTGTTGTGCAACAAGAGCATTTTTGAGGATTCCACATTTTGGCTGTAACGCCCTCGATGCGGCTATATCTCCCACGTGTCGAAGCACGACTTAGAGGCATAACCGCATTGAAAGCAATGTCGCAAGTGAGGTAATCTTCACACAACCCATGTAATACATAAGGGAAAAGATACATAGTTGGCTTACAATCGCCACTTCACACAAATACATGAATAAAGCATTACATCAACCAGATACAATCAAGGTCCGACTACGGAACCAAAATAAAGGAAGGCTACCCCAAATGCTACACAGATCCCCGATCGACCCCAACTGGGCTCCACTACTGATCAACTAGAACGAAACAACACAAAGGACAAGATCTTTGTCGAGCTCCTCCTGAGCTTGGTTGCGTCATGTGCACGAACTCATCGGCACCTGCAAGCTGGTTTTGAAAGTATCTGTGAGTCACGGGGACTCAGCAATCTCACACCCTCGCGATCAAGACTATTTAAGCTTATAGGTAGGGTAAAGGTATGATGGTGGAGCTGCAGCAAGCGACTAGCATATATGGTGGCTAACATATTCGCAAAGGAGAGCGAGAAGAGAAAACAAAAGCACGGTCGAGCAACAATGATCAAGAAGTGATCCGAGAACAACCTACGTCAAGCATAACTCCAACACCGTGTTCACTTCTGGACTCCGTCAGAAAGAGACCATCACTGTTACACACGTGGTTGATGTATTTTAATTAAGGTCAACTTCAGGTTTTCTACAACCGGACATTAACAAATTCCCATCTGCCCATAACCGCGGGCACGACTTCCGAAAGTTCAAATCCCTACAGGGGTGTCCCAACATAGCCCATCACAAGCTCTCACAGTCAACGAAGGATATAACTTCTAGCGGGAAGACCCGATCAGACTCAGAATCCTGGTTACAAGACATTTCGACAATGGTAAAACAAGACCAGCAACACCGCCCGAATGTGTCGACAAATCCCGATAGGAGCTGCACATATCTCGTTCTCAGGGCACACTCAGATGAGCGCTCCATACAACTAAAACCAAACCTCGAGTTTCCCCGAGGGGGCGCTGCACAGGGCTCTAGTTTAGACCAACACTCAAAGGAGCACTGGCCCGGGGGGTAAAATAATGATGACCCTCAGGAGCGCGACTCCCAAGGGAAAAAGAGGCTAGGTGGCGAATGGTAAAACCAATGTTGGGCATTGCTGGATGAGTTTTATGCAAGGCGAACCGTCAAGGGGTTCCCATTATAACCCAACCGCATAAGGAGCACAAAATCCGGGAACATAACACCGATATGACGGAAAACTAGGGCGGCAAGAGTGGAGCAGAACACCAGGCATAAGGCCGAGCCTTCCACCCTTTACCAAGTATATAGATGCATTAATTAGATAAGAGATATTGTGATATCCCAACAAGTAAACATGTTCCAACAAGGAACAACATAACCATGTACCAACAAGGTACAAACTTCATCTTCATCTGCAACTAACAACGCTATAAGAGGGGCTGAGCAAAGTGGTAACATAGCCAAACAACGGTTTGCTAGGACAAGGTAGATTAGAGGCTTGGTTCACAATATGGGAGGCATGATAAGCAAGTGGTAGGTATCGCAGCATAGGCATAGCAAAAGAGCGAGCATCTAGCAAGCAAAGATAGAAGTGATTTCAAGGGTATGGTCATCTTTCCTGAAATTCCACAAGGAAGAAGAACGAGTCCATGAAGAAGACAAACGGACGTAGACGAACGGGTTCTCACAAACGTGACGTTACCGGAACCCACTCGAAGAAGCAACACCGGAAAGAAGCACACAACATAGTAATCAAACCACACATGAACATGGTATGATATGCGGGATGCGGTATGCGATGCATATGCATGATTTGCAAAGGAATGGTTGCACCTGGCCTCAACATGGAAATACAAGAGTGCCACTGGAAAGGTGAGATGATTTCGGTTGAAATTGATATAAAGATCACCAGAATCGGATGCACGGTTTGGAAATGGCAAGCAAAACAAATATGGCATCGGTCTGCGATAATCAGCAAGTGACCAACTAAATGCAACAAGCTAAATATGCTACAACACTCAAACATGACAACAAAATACATGGCAGGGATCCACTCATGAAGCTTGACAAAAGATGAACACTGAGCTATGGCTAATTCATCCATTAACAGGTTCAAATCAGCATGACAAAAGTGCAAATGATAACAGGTTACAGACTTTGTGAAATTAACACAAGTCTAGAATTTGTCATCAGGAAGCACACTTTAGAGCATGAAAACTACATGCTACAGGAACTTAACATGGCAAAGAAAGGCATGGCATGAAGCCACTCAAAGCACTTAACAAAAATCCCTTAATGACCTTGAGCCAAAAGGGATCAGAAAATACAATTGCAAGCATGTGAACTTGGCAAAAACATAAACAGATCTCAGACATAGTGATAAACTGGAGCATGCAAATCAGTTAACGAGCAGGCATGTTTATGAGCTCGATGCACTCACTACCGAGCATGGCATGACAAACTAAGCATACACCCTTAAAGAAGACATGGCATAGGAGCTAGACATGGCAAGAACAACAATATAGCATGCACGGATCAATAGCAACATCCTCGGCAAAATCGCTAACAAGTCAACAATCTGCCAGGATTCACGAAATAGCAAAAGTAGAGCTCGATTGACTCAAGATAGGCTGCTCCATAAATGCAAACAAAGACATGGATGGATAGAGCACCACAAGGTTAACAAATAATCCTTACGGATAATCCTCAAAAGAGGCACGGATCACTAGGAAATAACATGAACATATGGCATAACAACAAAATCAGGACAAGGACTTAGTGAAATTCTAAGTCCCTGAAATCAGCATTACCGATTACGCTACTTTGCAAGCTTGTGCTAGTCACCACAAATATCACAAAAATTCATGGCAAGCACCTCTGCAAAGATGGCATGTCATATAACAAAACACATGTAGAGCTCAGGGTCATAGCACGCACACATTAATCCTGGCAAAAATGACAAAATGCCATTTGCTGAAACAGATCTGACAAAATACTCACATAGCCCTCTTGCAACAACATTTCGGGCATCAAGATAATCTCAAATGAAAATGATGCAATGAGATGAAATGATGTACTCGCCGAGGCGAACATTTTGATATGCTACACGCGCAAAACGGAGCTACAGATGCAAAGTTATGATGCATTGAAAAATGCAAAAGATTAGGGTTAGAGGAGAAAAAGTCAACCGAGGAGGATTTCCAGATCTGGATCCAGCCGGCGTGAACTTCGAGGATCACCGGAGTACTATTCACTAGCGACGGGGACGCGGTGGCCGGAGCTTCTAGCGGCCGGAGGAGGGCACCGGAGTTGCCGGGGAGAGGAGGAGGCGCCCGGACGGCGGAGAAGGTGGCCGGAGCGGCGCGGTCCGGCGAGGAGGCACGGTCCGGAGGCGCGGCGGCGCTCGCCGGCGTGGGGCGGCGGCCAGTGAGAGCGGCGCCGGCTCTCGGCGGCGGAGGCGAGGTGAAGGCGCCGGGCGGAGCAGCTCGGCGACAGGCGGCGGCGACCGGGCCCGGAGGGCCCTGCGCGGGCCCTGGCAGGTCGGCGGGTGAGGCGCGGCGGCGGGGACAAGTGGTGGGCTCCGGTTCAGCACGGGGGTGGCGGCGATGACGTGGCGGCCTAGTATTGGCCGGAACGACGTGGCGGCGGCGGCGAACACGTCCAGCAACGGGACGGACATGTCCGGCGGCGTGCGGGAGTTGGATCTAGGGTTTGGACTGCGAGATTTTCGGAGGGAGAGACATATTTATAGGTAGAGGGAGCTAGGAGAGTCCAAATGAGGTGCGGTTTTTGGCTACGTGATTGTGATCGAACGACCGAGATGATGGAGAGGTCTTAGGTGGGTTTTGGGCCAAAATGGAAGGGTGTTGGGCTGCAACACACACGAGGCCTTTACGGTCCCTCGGTTAACCGTTGGAGTATCAAACGAAGTCCAAATGGCACGAAACTTGACAATCGGTCTACCGGTAGTAAACCAAGGCCACATGACAAGACTCGGTCCAATCTGAAAACGTTTAACACTCACACACGAAAAGAGGTAGAAAGGGACACCGGGTGACATAGGAGCGCCGGATTCCAAAACGGACAACGGGGAAAATGCTCGGATGCATGAGACGAACATGTATGCAAATGAAATGCACATGATGACATGATATGAGATGCATGACACACAAGCAATGACAAGGCAACAACAGCGAATAACTGGACAACACCTGGCACATCGGGCTTGGGGCGTTACATTGGCTCATCCTTGGTTGCCCCACCCCACTTATCTTTTTGCATGTGTGTTTCCGTGTACCTTATATGCTTGGTCTACTTGTTACATTGCATCTTGCGAATCTTTTCCAACATTTTGTGCCACCATCCTAACCAAGCTCCACCAAAAGCTTTTACTTGTGTAGGTGTGAGAAATCGAAAAGAGCTAGTACCAGTTGTGCTATTTCCTTGTCCTACATTAGAGTGATCATCGATCCACTTTCAACTTTGGTCAAGGTACATTTGGTATTCATTCTTCTCTTTCTACCACTCACATTTGTCTTGGAATGATGGATAGGCCAAGTACTTCTACCAACCCACTTTTCATGGAGCAAGACGACGACATGAACTCCTTCGTCACCAAGAGTCACCTCTTTGGTGCACAACGTGCATTGCATCAAGAGAAACAAGCCATGAGTGACCGCATCGACAACCTCGCCGCCGACTTGCGGCTCTCCGAGCAACATACAAGGGACTCCTTTGACCACAAGCTCGACGATCACAAGCAAGAGAATGACGCAAGAATGGACGTGATTCGTGCTTTGTTGCTCAACCGCTCTTCTTCCACTTCAAGAAGGAGCCATTCAAGTTGACACTCCGACTTCACCCTCTCGGCTAAAGTACACCGACATCGAACACTCTACGCCGTGCCACGTGCAATGATCGTCACACAAGCCTCAATCCTCTACACGATACTGACTCTCAAGAGCGCCGACAACGTCAAACTCAAGAGGCTTTTGCGCTACCACGAGAATGGAAACGACAACACCAACATGAAGAGGAAGAGCGAGCGTGTCTACACCAAGTAGCACAAGATGCCGAAGCACAACGCCAAGAACAACAACTCCGTGAAGCTCAAGCACTTGAGGGGCAACAAGCCCTCCAAGATTCAAGTCGAGCCGTAGCCAACCGAGGCCGACAAGCACGTGAACAAGAGGAAGCACTTCGCGAAGAACTTCATGAATGACGACATCAAGCTCGCATGCATCGTCAAGTTCCTCAAGCTCCTCCTCAAGCTCGACAAGCTCCTCCACAAGCTCGCCAACAACATCAAGTTCATCAAGAACATGAAGGCATTGGAAATCCTCCACAACAAGAGCAACATGAGGTTGACAACCCTCCTCACCAAGAGCGACACGAGCTTGACAATCATCCACAACACGGGCGTCATCATCCCAGACCCCAACACAATGAAGAGCAACGGTACGGCAAACTCAAGTTCACCATGCCCAAGTTCAACCCCGAAGAGTACCTTTCATGGGCATTGAAGGTTGACAAGATTTTCCGTTTGCACAACTATGAAGAAGAGAAGAAAATCGCGATGGCATCCCTTGAGTTCCAAGACTATGTCCTCATTTGGTGGGAACAAGTCATAGAGTGCCGAGAGGCAAGAGGTGAACCACCCATCACTACTTGGGCGCAAATGAAGGATGTCATGGGAGCACGCTTTGTGCCTACATACTACAACCGCGACCTCTTCAAGAAACTCCAACTACTCAAGCAAGGAACCAAGAGCGTTGAAGAGTACTACAAGGAGATGGAGATTGCAATGATAAGAGCCAATGTCACGGAAGACGATGAGCAAACAATGGCATGTTTCTTGAATGGACTCAACCATCCTATCAAGAAGATCGCCGACTTCCAACCATACTTGAACCTCATCGAGCTAGTGCATCAAGCTACCAAAGCGGAACGCCAAGTGCAAGTTGATTTCAAGTATGCCAAGTTCTCATCCAAGTCATTCGGCTTCTCCAACATCCAAGCTTCAACGACTCCAACAACGTCTACCAAGCCTTCTACAAGAAACGTCGACAAGTCGAGTTCCAAGAAAGCTTCGTCAACTCAAAGTCATCCTACTACGAGCAACTTCAAGCCGAGAGCTTCATGATCATCAACCCCAACCGATGAGACCGTCAAGACGAGTTCCTTCAAGTGTTTCACTTGCGGAGGCCGAGGCCACAAGTCCTATGAGTGCACCAACAAGCGGACCATAATCCTCAATGACGACGGCACTTACGACTCAATGAGTGAAGAAGAAATGGACACCATCGAGCAAGTCGCCATGCACTGGCAAGTGAATGAACAAGAGGAACAAGTCTTTTGCGATGAAGATTCAAGTCATGCCCTTGTTGTCTCCAAGGTCTTGACTCTCCAACATCACCAAGAAAAGACCAACGATGCCACATATTCCACACCAAGGCCGGCATCAATGGACGATCCGTCAAGGTCATCATCGATGGAGGGAGGTGTCATAATCTCGCAAGTGAAGAACTTTGCTCCAAGATACAATTGCCCAAGACAAAGCACCCACATCCATACAAAGTGCAATGGCTTAGCGACTCCGGCACTATCCAAGTAGAGCACCGAGTACAAGTCTCCTTCAAAATTGGCGCCTACGAAGACACCTTGGAGTGCGGCGTTGTTCCAATGACCGTTTGCCATATTCTCCTTGGACGCCCATGGCAATTTGATAGAGGAGTCATCCACAACGGCCGAACGAACCACTACATCTTCAAGATTAAGGGCAACGAGTATGTACTTCGTCCCATGTCTCCAAGCCAAGTTGTCGCAGATAAGCAAGCCACCCATCGTGGAGATCATAGAGAGAGAGCGAGCCACCAAAAAGAGAGTGAGCGCCACAAGCCCAAATCCAACACCTCCACGATGAGCGAAAAGAAGAACTTAGTCCTATTTTCCACCAAAAGCGAGATAAGAGGTGTCGGAGTAAGTGACCACGGGTAGCCTAGCCGGCTCCCCCTGGCCTTTCTGAAAAAATTACGAGCCGATCCGGCTCTTAAGAATCCAGGACATGGGGCCGCCTTCCCCTGGCCGGCTGTCTCCCAGGCCGGCTATTGGAAGGCGGCCCGACTTCAGCCCACATGAAGAAATCCACGGGAGGGCCGGCTCCGAGGAGCCGGCTGCGAGAAGGCCGACTCCAAGGAGCCGGCTCCCATAAAGCGGTTAAGACCGTACCCCCGAAGTCTGCATCCACATAACGGCGATGTGATGGGGCGTGGTTACAGTGAAGCCTGCGCCCCCGAATCCCGGAGCGTGCCTGGCACAGTGCGCCGTACGGGGGGACATGACCCGTCCGGCGTGGCACTGCTGCCACACTGACCCTGATGTCATCCACGATGGGCTACCAGTACGGCCTACGGGCAGTGGGCCCCTTCAGGCAGAGAGACACCTAAAGGCGGCCTGGTCTCCCCCAGTCAGCCCGAGACGGAGCCGGCTCTCTCCAGCCGGCTTGCCACCCCCTCGAAGGAGATGCCCCATTAAGGAGACAAGACGCGGTGAGGCTACAGTGGTCACCCGCCGGACGGCAGCACTGTAGCCATGCTTACCTCGGCGAAGCCCTCGTCACCAAGATTGAGCAACAGTAATCAGCCGCCGACAAGGCCCTGGACAGTGGGGCCTGCCTGTCAACCAGGGAGCCGGCAGCCGGCGGGACCCACCAGCCAGCGGGCCCTAGCAGCCGGCGCAGAAGCCGGAGAGCGAAGGCACAGATGGCTGGGCCCCACGCCCAGCCGGATTACCATTGTACCCCCGGGGGGTAGGCCTATATAAGCCCCCCGGGACACCCATGCAAAGGGTTGATCCCTACTAGTTTGAGACACCACGTAGGGAGGAGAAGAGAGCAAGCAGAGCCCTTCTTCCTCCTCTCGCCAAACAGCTCAAGGAGCATTGTGTAGCTACTTGTTCATCTAGTGATCATGCGGAGACCCCGCAGAGCAGCAGTAGGGGTGTTATATCCACGGAGAGCCCCGAAGCTGGGTAAGATTCGCCGGCATGCATGTCTTCGCCTCATCCCGTTTCCAGGCACCGGCGATGTTTTACTGGCTCCCACAATGATAAGCCACCCGCTGGCATATGTCGCACCTACCACCCGACATTTGGCGCCCACCGTGGGGCCAGGTGCACCGGCGTCCAGAAACCTGTTCTAGGCGGGAACCCTCTTCCTCCCCCGCGAGCGTAGCCAGCCCGACACGCCCGATGGCGCTTGCCACGACGCGCTGCAAGGCGTCACCAACGCCTGCGCAGCGAGCAGCCTCGCTGATCTCCTCGACAAGACCCTCATCTCCGACGAGCTCGCCTCCGACGCGGGCACCGACCACCTTGTCAACCTCCTTGGCCGGCTCCATGTCTCCGGCGAGCCTGCTATGGACTTGGAGTCGGTTGGCTCCACCAATCCGATGCCTGTCGACTCCGACACGGCCTCGTTCGACACCTTCCCCACCAACGTCACGATCTACAACGACCCGCTTCCCCGAGGCGATGGCTGTGACGCTGTCACCACCGAGGTGATGGTGATCGGCCATGACGGCGCTGCTGACGAGAGCGCCCATGACGCCCCACACGCGGCGGTCCACGACTGGTCCATCCCCCTCCCGGCCGACGCCGACGCTGAAGCACTTGAGGCTCGCCGCCTCGCCCTCCTCGCGGAAGGCCGGAAATTGGTTTCCATGAGACGCCTCGCTGAGGCCCACCGACGCGAGGCCGACTGCGCCGCCTTTGGAACGCCGCCCCCAGGCGGGCCTAGCCGGGTCGGCGTTGTCAGACAGCGCGGCGCTGTCGTTGCAGACACGTTAGGAGTCAACCAACCAGTCTACGCCACTCCGCTCGAGAACCTGCACGCCGCACAGGTGGCCGTAGACGAGCTAGACGGACTGGGGGCCGAAGAACTCCCCCACATGACCCGACGCATCCAGCAGCTGATCAATGCAGCCGCGCAGCGGCATGAAGCCGACGCCCGCATGGAAAGCCCTCCCCCGCGCCGAGATCATGGCGCGACATCCCGGACGTCGACTGCGGATAGAGACCACGCGCGGCGCGAGAAAGAGCCGGCTGCCAGCCGAAGCCAAACCCGGATCTCCATCGAGCGAGACGCAGAATGCCACCCTCGGGCCGTGGAGTGGCAGGGCAACCCGCCTCCGCCTCGGCCCCGTGGAGAGAGATATCCCACCCCTCCGCCGGTGGCGCATCCGACTCTCGGCGGCCGACTAGGTCGCCGCGAAGGAGTCGGCGAAAACGACGCCCGCCATCGGATCAACCGCCTGGCACGATCCCTGGCGCTGGAAGAAGAAGACGATGTCGGTCCGCCTTGCTTCGGCCCCCACATCCACGACGAGCCCTTCGCCAAAGGGTTCTCGCTCCCAAGAGACGCGCCCAAGTACAACGGCTCCGTGAAGCCGGAAGATTGGCTGATCGACTACTCCATAGCGGTTAGCATAGCCAACGGCAACCGGCGCGTTGCCATGAAGTACGTGCCCCTCATGCTGCAAGGCACGACGCGGACCTGGCTCAACAGCCTCAAACCATGCAGCATCAACAGCTGGCTAGACTTCACAGAAGCCTTCGTCCGCAACTTCACCAGCACCTACAAGCGGGCTCCCAAGCCCACACAGCTCTCCTTGTGCGTACAAGGCCCCTCCGAGTCAACTCGCGACTACCTCACTCGTTGGGCCGAGCTCCGCAACTCTTGCGAAGGGGTGCACGAGGTGCAAGCCATAGAATACTTCACAGCCGGGTGCCGAGAAGGCACCCTCCTCAAGCACAAGCTTCTCTGCGACGAGCAGACTACCCTCGACGAGCTTCTGGACATAGCGGACAAGTACGCCACCGCCGACTCCTCAATGAAGACCGAGCTCCGGGTAGACGCGTCCGGAAAAGTACTCAACCCGGCGCCCAAGACGCCGGCTGGGGATTCCGACCGACGCCCACACTCGAACGACCACAAGTGCAAGGGCCCCGCGCCACCTCCCGCCAGTCGGCAGGTGGCCACAGTTGAAGACGTGCCACCCGAAGGGCGGCCCGCGCCCATGAAACCCAAGGGCGGCAGGCCGGCTTGGCAGCCGGCCTTCTCCTACGAGCAAACTCTCGACGCCCCGTGCAAGTTCCACAGCGGCGCGAAGCCGTCCAACCACACAACCCGGAAGTGCCATTGGCTCACCCGAATCTCCAAAGGCGAAGGGCTCGCGCCGCCTCCGCCTGCCGGCCCGCCGCCTCTGGTTCCGCCGGCGCCGGCCGCTCGGCCTGCAGTCGGAGCCGTGCATGATGAGTTCCCCGACGAGCATGCCGCTTATATCGTCTTTACAAGCCAGCCCGAAGACCGGTGCAGCAAACGCCGAGAGAACCAGGAAGTCAGCATGGTTGCTGCCAACCCCGCCGAGCACATGCACTGGTCAGAAAAACCTATCAGCTGGAGCCGGGCCGATCACCCAGAGGTGATGCCATCTCCCGGCTCTTATGCGTTGGTTCTGGATGCCACCCTTGCAACGAACAGACGCGCCGCCCGCTTCTCCCGTGTGCTGATAGACAGCGGGAGCAGCATCAACATCTTGTACCGCGACACCCTGGAGAAGCTGAACGTCAAGACAAAGCAACTCATGCCTACTCGAACAGTGTTCCATGGCATCGTACCCGACCTGTCCTGCGCCCCCATTGGCAAGATCAAGATTGATGTACTTTTTGGGGACAAGGAGCATTTTCGCCGGGAAGCGATCTGGTTTGAAGTGGTGGACCTGGAGAGCCCATACCATGCCTTGCTTGGCCGACCTGCCTTGGCCAAATTCATGGCAGTTCCCCACTATGCATACCTCAAGATGAAGATACCAAGAACCAAAGGCATCATCACCGTAGCCGGCGATTACAAGAAGTCCTCTGAGTGCACAGCAGCCAGCAGCCGGCTGGCCGAGTCCCTTGTGATTGCCGAAGAAAAGAAGATGTTGGACCGAGTCGTGGCCATAGCCGGCAAGCAGCCGGCCTTGTCCCCTGATCCCAAGGAACATGACGCTCAAGGATCTTTCCAGCCGGCCAAGGAGACAAAGAAGATACTTCTTGACCCCGAGCACCCAGAGAGGTTTGCCGTCATCGGGGCAAACCTAAACAGCAAATAGGAAGGCAAGCTCGCCAATTTCCTCCGTGAGAATCAGGACATCTTTGCATGGTCCCCCAAGGACATGCCGGGCGTCCCGGAGGAATTCGCTGAGCACAAACTACACGTCCGAGAAGACGCAAAGCCAGTCAAACAACCCCTTTGCCGACTGTCAGAGGAGAAACGCAGGATTGTGGGAGAGGAGATAGCACGGCTTCTGGCAGCCGGCTTCATTATGGAAGTTTTCTTTCCAGAGTGGCTCGCCAACCCGGTCCTTGTGCTAAAGAAGAACAACAAGTGGCGCATGTGTATAGACTACACGAGCCTCAACAAGGCCTGCCCCAAAGATCCCTTTGCCTTGCCGAGGATTGACCAAGTGATAGACTCCACGGCCGGATGCGAGCTGTTGAGTTTCTTGGATGCTTACTTAGGGTATCACCAGATAAAGTTGGATCCGGCAGACCGCCTGAAGACCGCCTTCATCACGCCATTTGGAGCCTTCTGCTACCTGACTATGACATTCGGCTTGAGAAATGCCGGTGCCACTTTTCAGCATTGCATGCAGAAGTGCCTCCTCACGCAACTCGGCAGGAATGCCCACGTCTACGTAGACGACATTGTGGTGAAGACGGAGAAGCGCGGCACCTTGCTGGAAGACCTCCAGGAAACATTTGTGAACCTACGCCGGTTCCAAATCAAGCTTAACCCCGAGAAATGCGTGTTCGGAGTACCAGCGGGCCAGCTCCTAGGCTTCCTGGTCTCCGAACGCGGCATCGAATGCAACCTAGTAAAAATCAAGGCCATTGAGAGAATGGTGATTCCCACCAAACTTCGAGACGTCCAGAAGTTTACCGGATGCTTGGCCTCCCTAAACCGCTTCATCAGCCGGCTCGGAGAGAAAGCTCTCCCCCTCTACCGCCTCATGAAGAAGACCACTCACTTCGAGTGGAATGACCAAGCTGACCAAGCTTTCCACGAGCTGAAGAAGATACTAGCCACACCGCCAGTCCTAGCGGCGCCGACTGAGAAAGAGCCCATGCTCCTCTACATTGCCGCAACCAGCCGGGTGGTCAGCACCGTCATCGTAGTCCAACGCCCAGAAGAAGGCCGAGCCCAGCCGGTCCAGAGGCCGGTGTATTATTTGAGCGAGGTGTTGTCTACCTCGAAGCAGAACTACCCGCACTACCAGAAGATGTGCTATGGCGTGTACTTCACCGCCAAGAAGCTGAAGCCCTACTTCCAGGAGCATCCCATCACGGTTGTATGCACCACCCCGCTGGCCGAGATCATAGGCAGCCGGGATGCATCCGGCCGGGTGGCAAAATGGGCCATCGAGCTGGCCCCTTACACAATCTTCTACCAGCCTCGCACCGCCATCAAGTCCCAAGCATTGGCCGACTTCCTCGTCGACTGGGCCGAGACCCAGTACCTACTGCCGGCTCCCGACTCCACTCATTGGCGCATGCACTTAGATGGGTGCAAGATGCGCACCGGCTTGGGAGCCGGCATCATCCTCACCTCTCCTAAAGGCGACAAGCTCAGATATAGGCTGCAAATTCACTTTGCCGCCTCCAACAACGTGGCCGAGTATGAGGCGCTCATACACGGGCTCCGGCTTGCCAAAGAACTCGGCACTCGCCGGATCCTATGTTATGGTGACTCGGACTTGGTGGTCTAGCAATCATCCGGCGACTGGGATGCCAAGGAGGCAAATATGGCAAGCTACTGCTTCCTCGTTCAGCAGATCAGCGGGTATTTTTAAGGATGCAAATTCCTCCACATACCGCGAGCCGACAAACAGCCAGTTGATGCTCTGGCTCGAATAGGCTCCACCCGGCAAGCAATACCAACTGACGTCTCTCTACAACGCCTCCTCAAGCCGTCTATCAAGCCGTCTCTAGAGTCCGATTCCATCTTCGTGCCGCCTGACCCCGATGCGGCCGGGTCTGGCTCGAAGAACCAAGCAGGTGGCCCGGGGACTTCGATAGTCGGCCAGGGGGTATCGGCAGGCGGCTTGGGGACTTCCGTAATTACGCCCGACCCGGGGACTGCCTCACCCGGCTCGAGGACTGCGGTAGTCAGCCCGAAGACTACACCAACACAACAGGCGGCGGCCGATTCCAGCATTTCACCGCCCAGCCCGCCGCCCTGGTCACAGTAGCCGTTTTGGCAATAGAAGAAGTCGCAGCTCCGTCATGGGCTCAATCCATCCTCAACTTCCTAATAAACCAAGATCTATTGGCTGACGAAGTAGAGGAAAGACAAGTCCAACGCCGAGCCGGAGCATACACAATCGTCAACAGAGAGCTCGTCAAGCACAGTGTCACTGGAGTGCTCCAGCGATGCGTCGAGCAAGAGAAGGGCATTGCAATCCTCAGAGACATCCACCAAGGAGAATGCGGCCACCATGCGGTCTCAATATCACTCATCGCCAAAGCCTTCCGCCATGGTTTCTTTTGGCCGACTGCTTTGGATGACGCCAAGGAGTTAGTTAAACACTGCAAAGGGTGCCAACTCTTCAGCTCCAAGAAACACATGCCGGCTTCTGCACTCAAGACCATTCCCCTCACCTGGCCCTTCGTCGTTTGGGGACTGGACATGGTGGGCCCATTCAAGACAGCGCGCGGCGGCATGACACATCTGCTTGTCGCCGTGGACAAATTCACAAAATGGATTGAACCAAAGCCGATCAAGAAGCTGAATGGGCTGACTGCCGTCACATTTATCGCAGATATAACAACTCGGTACGGCATGCCACACAGCATCATCACCGACAATGGCACAAATTTTGCCAAAGGAGCCTTGGCACGTTTCTGCGCGACGCAAGGCATCCGGTTGGATCTAGCATCCGTCGCCCACCCGCAGTCAAACGACCAGGTCGAGCGAGCCAACGGCCTCATCCTTTCTGGCATCAAGCCCCGACTGATCGTACCACTGGAGCGCTCAGCCGGCTGTTGGCTCGATGAGCTGCCGGCTGTCCTCTGGAGTCTGCGCACTACACCAAACAAGTCAACCGGCTTCACCCCTTTCTTCCTCGTGTATGGTGCCGAGGCGGTCATCCCAACTAACATCGAGTTCGACTCGCCTCGAGTAACCATGTACACGGAAGCAGAGGCCAAGGAAGCACGAGAAGACGGCGTCGACCTGCTGGAAGAAAGCCGGCTGTTAGCCCTCAGCCGGTCCGCCATCTATCAGCAGGGCCTGCGCCGCTACCACAGCCGGAAGGTCAAGCCAAGATCCTTCCAAGAGGGTGATCTTGTGCTCCGGCTGATCCAGTGAACAGCCGGCCAGCACAAGCTCTCAGCCCCTTGGGAGGGCCCCTTCGTCATCAGCAGAGACTTAGGCAACGACTCCTACTACCTGATCGATGCTCAGAAGCCGAACGCACGAAAGAGAGACGACTCCGGCAAGGAGTCGGAACAACCATGGAACGCCAACCTCCTCCGAAGGTTTTACAGCTGAAATGCAGTATGTATCACGCTAACTTTTGTACTAAGTACGAGACAATAGGGCCCCCGAGGAGAGCTCGGGGACTTCCATCCTTTGTCTATAAATGAAAAGTATCATGCTTATGGCCTTGTCATTGCATTCGTTTTTTTCCATCCGGCACCGGGTTCGACTAGTCGGCCCGAGGACTGGCCGCCTGGAGTTATATTAGAAGTCCTACCCGCAGTCAGACAAGTAGTGTGCCGGCTCCCAAGCCTTCTCTTGCCAAAAGTCGCAGTTCGAAGAACCGGCTGTCCGGCTGGCAAGAGTTAAGGGTAGGAATGGGTGCCCACACGAAAAACGGCTAGGGACTAACGGACTAATATAACAAAATCCGATTTTTCTCCCACCGCCGACCGGCTACCAAAGTAGCCGGCCAGCCGGCTTCCATTCACCTCGCTCCAATCTAAGAAAGCTTGAGTACTTGCCTTCCCAGAAGGGGAAGACGGCAAAGGAAACAGCCTAAGGATAAAAAGCATACATGAATGGAAACCAAACATGCACACGATAATATTTACATAAAAGACCTTCAAAAGGCCAGCATTCAACATAGTTTGGATACACCTCAAGTGGGTGGAACTGCAGAAGCTTAATAAAATTGTTCAGAAGGCAACAAGCAGGAAAAAACAAGGACGACAGATTAAGCCGGCGGAACAACCGAAGAGCCGAGCAGGTCAGTGGAGACGGCAGTGCCGGCTGGAGGACCGGCCGGCTGGCGAACCTCGGCATGATCACCACCTCCCGCAGAGGGCGCGCTTGCGCGCGCCTCTTTGCTGAAGGCACGGTCAGGCTGAGGCTGGCTGGCTGTTCCACCGGCCGGCTCGACATCTTCGTCTTCCTCTACTTCGTCATCTTCGCCTTCGTCGCTGGAGGCGATTTCTTCTGCCGAGTCTTCACCCACCCGCACCCCGAGGGCGGACAACACCTGCGCTCCGGCGCGCTGGAGGCGGCGGAGCATACGATGAGCCGGCTGCAGCCGCGCTTGGACCGCCAAGAGTTGCTCTTCGAGCGACCGACTCGCATCCGGCGCGACTTCAGCCCCCGCCTGCCGGCGCGCTTCGCGATGGGACTCGATGGTTTGGGCGGCGAGGACGGAGTAGTCAGGAAAGTAGTCTGCACAGAGAATAAAAAGTAGCTCAAGTCAGAACACAAGCCAGGCGGCAAGGGGCAGGGAAGGAGCAAGGAAGGCGGCTTACCGTCGATCAAATCCTCAATACGGCCGAAGCCTTCATTCAGCGCTTGCCTAGTCTCAGCCCAGCCCGCCGCTTCAGTCTCAAACTCGGCCTTCAGGGCGGCTTCGTTATCCTGCGCCTTCTTCAGAGCCGCCTTGTGGCTCTCCTCCTGGTCAGCCAGCTTCTTGGCCAGGCGGTCACGCTCCAGGACCAAGGCATCGTACTCGGTTTCCTTGGCACGAAGGGCGGCCTGCGCCTCACTGAGCTGCCCCCTTAAGTCGGCGTTGGCTTCTATGAGCACGAAAGACAAAAGAAAAACCAGTAAGGTGAAGTCGTCAGGAAAGATCTGACCCGACTGCTCAGCAGTCAGCCTGAATCTCGAGGACTACACCCAGTGGGTGCGCTGATGCGCCCCCACAGGAGATGAACGAAACCAAGTACGTACTCCGGCTGCTGATCAGGTCTTCGGTTCTCCGACCCAGCTCTTGGGCTTGGGAGTTGAAAGCGGCAGCGCGGAGGTTATGATACTCCTGGAAGATTAGACAGGAGGCGAGAATAAGGTAGTCGTCAAGGAAGAAAAGAAGAAAAAACTTACGACGGGCGGAGGGTTGGTGCGAGAGGTACGGCCCCTTGCCGTACCGCCAATCCTCGGCGAGCTTGCAGTTGGAGATATAGTTCACCATGTAGGAGACCTCCGCATGAGGCATCTCCCTGGTGCTTAGCCGGCATGGGTCAGAGCGGCCGCTCATCTGACAAACCATGTGAGGCCGGCTTTGGAGGGGAAGAACCCGGCGCTCCACGAAGGCGGCCACCAAGTCGGCTCCGGTCAGGCCCTCCGACTGGATCATCACCCGAAGCCGGGAGACGGCTGAGTTCCCGGCCTATGACAGCGACCTGGCCAGGTAGCTCCACGAAGGCTGCCTCCCAGCCGGCGGGCCGACTACGTAATTCGGCAGGTTGACGTAGTCGCCTTGCTGGGCGACGTTCCTCACATAGAAATAAGACTTCTGCCAAAGCTTCACCGACTGGATCAGCGGAATGGACGCGAACGGATTGTTCTCGCTCGCCCGCCTCATGGCGATGAAGGCTCCGCAGGGGGCGGGCACGCCCGCGACGACGGTGCCGAGTTTGCTCTGGAAGAATTCCGCCCAGAGCTCGAGCGTGGGGAGGACCCCAAGGAAGCCCTCGCACAGTGTGACGAAGGCCGACAGCAGCATCACCGCGTTGGGCGTGAGGTGATGCGGCTGGAGGTTGTAGAATTCGAGGAAGGCCCGGAGGAACCCGCTCGCCGGAAGGCCGAAGCCGCGCAGGCAGTGCGAGCGGAAGATCACCCACTCGCCTTCCTCCGGTGCCGGCGAAATCTCCTTCTCCGGCGCTAGCCGAACCCGAACGAAGTTTTCGCCGGGCAGGCATCGCGTCTGGCGGAGGAACGCGACGTGGTCCTCATGGACGTTGGAGCCATCCCACGAGCTTGACAGCGCCATGGGGCAGCACGGCGAGAAGCAAGACGATGCGGCGGCAGAACGGCGTGGCAAAGAGCTGCTGTGGGGAAGAGAAGAAGGAGGAGGGAGAGAAGGGGGCGGAGTGAGGGAGAGCGCGCGAGCCTCTGCCACTCCCCCTCCTCCTCCTACTTATAGACCGCACGGCGGAGCCGAGGGGGCGCGGCGTGGGGGAACGTGGGGATCAACTGCGCCCACTCCCCCACCTCCCGCGATTACTGTGCCTTGATGGCAGAATAAAACCGCCGCGGGAAGGCGAGCGGTCCATGTGGGCCGCGGAAGATCCGTGCTCGGATCGAGGCCTGCGAGTGACGGGCCCGGGCCTGCGGCGGCGTCCCGTCGCGCGCGTGCGTTGGCAGGATTTCCTCGACACGTGGCCCGCGTTCCCGCCTACGAGAAACGGAGCTCTCCGAAGTCGGCGCGCACAAGCAAAGCCGGCCCCACAGGGTAGGAAGCTGACCAAGCTTCTCGTCCCTTTATCAGCCTCAAAGCTCGCTCAGCTTCGGGGACTACTGTCGGAGTAAGTGACCACGGGTAGCCTAGCCGGCTCCCCCTGGCCTTTCTAAAAAAATTACGAGCCGATCCGGCTCTTAAGACTCCAAGACATGGGGCCGCCTTCCCCTGGCCGGCTGTCTCCCAGGCCGGCTATTGGAAGGCGGCCCGACTTCAGCCCTCATGAAGAAAGCCGCGGGAGGGCCGGCTCCAAGGAGCCATCTGCGAGAAGGCCGACTCCAAGGAGTCGGCTCCCATAAAGCGGTCAAGACCGTACCCCCGAAGTCTGCATCCACATAACGGCGATGTGACGAGGCGTGGCTACAGTGAAGCCTGCGCCCCCGAGTCCCGGAGCGCGCCTGGCACAATGCGCCGTACGGGTGGACATGACCCGTCCGGCGCGGCACTGTTGCCACACTGACCCTGATGTCATCCACGACGTGCTACCAGTACGGCCCACGGGCGGTGGGCCCCTTCAGGCAGAGAGACACCTGAAGGCGGCCTGGCCTCCCCCAGTCGGCCCGAGACGGAGCCGGCTCTCTCCATCCGGCTTGCCACCCCCTCGAAGGAGACGCCCCATTAAGGAGACAAGACGCGGTGAGGCTACAATGTCCACCCGCCTGACGGCAACACTGTAGCCATGCTTACCTCGGCGAAGCCCTCGTCACCAAGATTGAGCAACAGTAACCAGCCGCCGACAAGGCCCTGGATAGTGGGGCCTGCCTGTCGACCAGGGAGCCGGCAGCCGGCGGGACCCACCAGCCGGTGGGCCCCAGCAGCCGGCGCAGAAGCCGGAGAGCGAAGGCACAGACGGCTTGCCCCCATGCCCAGCCGGATTACCATTGTACCCCCGAGGGGTAGGCCTATATAAGCCCCCCGGGACACCCATGCAAAGGGTTGATCCCTGCTAGTTTGAGACACCACGTAGGGAGGAGAAGAGAGCAAGCAAAGCCCTTCTTCCTCCTCTCGCCAAACAGCTCAAGGAGCATTGTGTAGCTACTTGTTCATCTAGTGATCATGCGGAGACCCCGCAGAGCAGCAGTAGGGGTGTTATCTCCACGGAGAGCCCGAAGCTGGGTAAGATTCGCCGGCGTGCATGTCTTCGCCTCATCCCGTTTCCAAGCACCGGCGATGTTTTACTGGCTCCCACAATGATAAGCCACCCGCTGGCATATGTCGCACCTACCACCCAACAAGAGGAGTGTGTGAGAACCCATCTAGTGTCCTACACTACATCCTTGTGTGCAAGGAGAATGCACCACAAACTAGAACTTCTCACACTCTTCCTCTAGTGTTGTCTTCTCTTTTGCTGGAATTTCACGACGTTTTCCCCGACGAGCTACCTCCGGGACTACCTCCACTACGAGGCATTGAGCACCGCATCGACCTCATCCCCAGAGCACCGCTTCCGAACAAAGCTCCCTACCTTGTCAACCCCGAAGAAACCAAAGAAATACAAAGGCAAGTAAAGCATCTCATAGACCATGGACATGTGCATGAAAGTTTGAGTCCTTGTGCCGTCCAGGTCATTCTTGTGCCAAAACGTGATGGTAGCTTTCACATGTGCTCCAATTGTAGACCTATCAATGCTATCATCGTTCGCTATGGGTATCCCATTCCACGCGTAGATGATATGCTTGATGAGCTTAGTGGTGCCACTATCTTTTCTAAAATTGATCTCAAGAGTGGTTACTGTCAAATCCGCATATAAGAGGGTGATGAATGGAAAACCGCTTTCAAAACCAAGTTTGTCTTATATGGATGGTTAGTCATGCCTATGGGTCTCTCGGAAGCACCGGGTACTTTTATGCGTCTTATGAATCATGTCTTTCGCCCTTACATTGGTATACTTGTTGTGGTCTACTTCGGTGACATCCTTGTTTTTAGCAAGTCTCTCCAAGAGCATGTCACCCATGTTAGAACCATTTTGCAAACTCTTCGAAAAGAGCATCTCTATGCTAATATGGGGAAATGCCTTTTTACCGTCAACAAGCTCGTTTTCTTGGGTTTTGTTGTTTCCTCTAAGGATGTTCATGTTGATGAGTCCAATATCAATGCTATTAAGACTTGGCCACAACCAACCAATTTGCAACAAGTGCGTAGCTTTCTTGGCCTTGCGGGTTTCTATCATCGCTTTGTGAAGTATTTTAGCACCATTGCTTCGCTTTTACATGCTTTGAGCAAGAAAAATGCGCCTTTTGTTTGGGGACCATCCCAAGATATCGCTTTCAATGAGCTTAAGAACTTGCTTACTCATGCTCCCGTGCTTGCTTTACCCAACTTTGACAAACCCTTTGAGATTCATTGCGATGCTAGTGGTAATGGCATAGGAGGCGTGTTAATGCAAGAGAAGCACCCCATAGCTTACTTTAGTGAGAAACTCTCCGACGCGCAACTCAATTATCCCATCTATGACAAAGAGCAATATGCTTTAGTCCGTGTTTTGCATGAATGGGAACACTATCTTCGCCCGCATGAGTTTATCATTCATACCGATCATGAAACACTCAAGTATCTTAAGGGCCAAACCAAGTTGAACAAGCGTCATGCTAAATGGAGTGAATTTATTGAGTCTTTTCCTTATGTCATCAAGTACAGTAAGGGTAAGGAAAACATTGTAGCGGATGCCCTTTCTCGCATATGCATGCTTGTCACTCAACTTGAATTGGATGTCATTGGTTTTGAGCATATTAAAGACTTGCATGAGCATGATCCTACTTTTGCTACTCCTTATGCCAAGTGTTTGTCGCACAGCTTTTGGGAACGCTATTACATCAACGATGGGTATCTTATGAGAGCTAACAAACTTTGCATCCCCGAGTCTTCTCTTTGTTTGTTGCTTTTGTAGGAATCTCATGGAGGAGGCTTAATGGGACACTTTGGACGAGACAAGACGTTCGCCATGCTCTCTAAGAACTACTTTTAGCCAAAGATGTTTCGCGACGTCAATCGCTTCACCAACCGTTGCTCTACATGTCGCAAAGCTAAGTCCAAAGCTGATGAGGATATCAATACCATTGTTACACCCACAACCCCTGCTGCTATACATACTGGACCAATTACTAGAGCTCGCGCACGCCAATTGAATTATCAGGTACTTTCGTTTCTTAGTAACGATTCTAATGTTCATGAGAATATGATGCTGCCTAAATTGGATACATTTGTTTTGCTTACAAATGAAGGGCCTAGCTTGGACAAGAAAGATGAACCTTGGAGCAAGTTCAAGCATGGAGATGACGGCATGCACAAGGGGATCAAGAACGGAGTTACAAGTGTGCATTTTAGTATCTCTACATATGCTGATTATGTTGATTGTGATGTGGTACCTATGCAAGCATGTTCCTTATTACTTGGTAGACCATGGAAATTTGATAAAAATTTTGTACACCATGGTAGAAATAATCAGTATACTCTTGTTCATAAGGATAAAAATATTACTTTGCTTCCTATGACTCCTGATTCCATTTTGAAAGATGATATTAATAGAGCTAATAAAGCAAAACAGGAGAAAAATAAGAGTGAAAATCAGATTGTGGCAAAAGAATTTGAGCAACAAATGAAGCCTAATAATAAACCATCTAGTGTTGTTTCTGAAATTAAATTGAAAAGTGCATGTTTACTTGTCACCAAATCTAATATTGATGATCTAGATTTTAGCAAATCTGTTTGCTATGGTTTTGTGTGCAAAGAGGCATTATTTTCATTCGAGGACATGCCTTCCTCTTTGCCTCCTGTTGTCTCTAACATTTCGCAGGAGTTCGCTGACGTCTTTCCACAAGACGTGCCACCGGGATTACCACCTATTAGAGGGATTGAGCATCAAATTGACTTAATTCCCGGTGCACCATTACCCAACCGCGCACCATACCGTACCAATCCAGAGGAGACGAAGGAGATTATGCGTCAAGTACAAGAACTGCTCCACAAAGGTTATATACGCGAATCCCTTAGTCCTTGTGATGTTCCTATCATTTTAGTGCCGAAAAAGGATGGTACGTCGCGTATGTGCGTTGATTGTAGAAGCATTAATAATAGTACTATTCGTTATTGTCATCCTATTCCTAGGCTAGATTACGAGGACATGACTACCTTGGATACGACCAAAAATATTGCATACATGCATATTTGTTAGGTGATTTCTAATGCAAACTATTCAATAATCTATTTACGTTATCTAGAACAAAAATACTTCACACATTTTTGTGTTTTGTCTAATTGCAGGTGTATGGAACATTTGTACAATCCACATATGAAGATAAGGGAAAAGAAGAAGTTTAGGTTCTGTTCAAAAAGTCCTCTCACATCACTTTTGGGCCAAGAGAAGATAGAGTCCAAGTCTCTCACGTTCTGGATTCAGATTCGGACTACACAGACATGCCTGACTCAAAACGCCAACAACTTTTTCATACGGACTCCGAATTGGGTGATTCTTTTTTGGTTGGAAAGTAGATTTCGTGCTCTTTCCAACCCAATTGGATGCAACTTCAAATTCGTCCAGAGTATTGAGTTATGGATGAAACAATCTGACGTTGCACCAGAATCCGAGTCAAACTACAAGCCCAAAGGTGTTGCATCACCTCCACTTGGGCCCATGAGCCTTGTACGACGTAGGGTTAGTTTTAGCCTGCTTTGGGACGTCCTCCCACCTCCTTGGCCGCCACCCCTCACTCCTATATAAGTATATCCATCTAGTAGCTTTTTCCTGGGGTTTTGTTTAGTTAAAAGTTAGCCATTGCAACTTCGTGTACTTCGTTTGTGTCCAACGACTAGACCAAGACCGCTTACGGATCCCGACCATTATCAATGCTTCATATATATTCACAATATTCAGATTGATTTATCATATTCTTGCTCATTCTTCGATTGCTTGCAGGAATAGACCTTCGTGGTCAGGCTGACTGTGCTTCCGGCATCGTCAGTAACCTCGGAAGATTGGTTTAGCGATTGCTAAGGCGCAACGTCGTGCATGTTTGTAGTTGGATCGTCAAAGTCGTCTCCACCAAATCGGTAGTTATCATCTCATCGAAAGATCAAGACCCTCGCCTCTATCAAGTGGTATCAGTTTTCAGGTTGCTCGGTGAGAATTTCCAATTTTTCCTAGATTAGATTTATTTTCTTACCTATTGTCCAAGAAAAAGCCACAAAAATAAGTTAGATCTATTCATCCTTTGTCCAAGCCAGTCTGAGCCTTTGCAATTTTCTTTTCATTGCTTGCATAGTTGAATTATCGGTTGCATCGTCGTGTCGAGTTGCTGGTCTTAGTGTCTAGGTCGTTTAGAGTTTCGAGTTCTGTTCACATTAGTCATGCCACCGCTGCATCGTTAACCCTTCTGCTGTCCACCACCCATCCATCAATTTCCTCCACGTGCTATCCACCGTTCATTGTGATAATCATAGTTGAGATCATTCCCATCTTCGCTTGATCCAATCTACATCTTATCTAGTTTGTTTTTGAAAGAGGGAGAGAGAAAAAAAGACAGAGAAAAAAACAAGAGAAAAAAGTAAAAAAATAGGCAGAGAAAAAAAAGTGCGAGGAAAAAAAAGAGAAAAAAAAGAGAGAAGAAAAAAAATCGGATCTATAGACTCAATCTCGTAGTTGAATTCGGATTGGAATCTGTTTTGTGCACTGTTCAGTAAAACATGCATAACTTCCTCATACGAAGTCCGTTTTGAATCCACGAGTACTCAAATGAAAGCTAGCGACGAGCCGCCTCTAAATAATTTCAGAAGCAAGTGCAATATTTGGCACCCAAAAATCGGCTTCTAAATAGGTATTTTTGCCCTCCGAAGTTCACGAACACAACTTATTTCAGTTTTTCAGGTCAGTTTTAGAATTTTTTGACTCCTCATATCAACTCGGAATTGAGTGATTCCTTTTGCGTTTGAAAGCTTGAGTCAATACCATTCTTGAAAAATTATCAAAAAAAATTTGGCACAAACGTTTCTGGAGGAAAGTTGGAGAGAAAGTTGTTGATATATCCTGCTTGGTTGTTGTTTCACATCATTATCTTTACGGCTATTGTGATCTTCACTTATATTTTGCTGTCCAGAGATACTCCTTATCTTTTATTGATGCTAGTTGTGCTACGGCGTGAGATCATTAGTGTTCTAGGATCACTTCTCTAGTCCGGTCTAGCCTAGGACCAGCACGGTACCGTCGTTGAGCGTTTATTCAACATTGCATCTTTGAATTGATTATTGCTAATCTTTTGCTACCATATATAGCCAACCCAGCTCCACATATTTCTACACCGTGTGTACGTACGTTCCACTGACAATCACTTTACACAATCTTCGGAGTTATTTGACACTGCTGGTTGCCTGTCACCACCTGCTGCATGGTAAAAACCTGTAAGATATTGATATTTGTTATACTGTGAATGTTTTACCACAATACCCTAGTAGTTCAAAGGAACATTATTCTTGAATTTTGTTTCTTGTTTCTACTAATCATGACAGTTTCTGGAGATAGAAGTTCTTGTACGATGGACACATCCTCACCATCAGGAGAGTTGGGACAACACACACAAGCATATGGTCAGGTTATCTCTTTACCATCATTTGAGGGTAGTTTTAATCCTTCTCTTTATCTAGCTTGGGAGCTTGAAGTAGAACAAGTTTTTACTCAACATGATTTTTCTGAACTTGAGAGTGTAGGAGCTACCACTAGAGCATTTACTAGTTTTGCTTCTGTTTGGTGGAGTGTACATTGTAAGAAAAACATTGATAACCAACCCACAACTTGGAAAGTTTTGAAAGCTGTAATGAGACAACAATTTTTCCCTCCTTACTATCTCGTGAATTTCTTCACAAATTTGAACAATTTAAACAAGGCAACAACCCTGTTCATGCTTACTACCAGGAGTTCAAATCTTATATGCATCATTGTGACATAGAAGAATCTGAGGATGATACAATGAATAGATTTTTTGGTGGTTTGAACCATGATATTCAGGCAAGATTTCAGTATATTCCTCGTTGCATTAATGGTATGTATGTCCGTGCTTGTACCTTTGAGAGACAGATACAGGAGGATGCATTGGGTGACTACGACAACTACTATTCCAGTTCATGCTCACCACCGCCGGTTGGTTACTCCACCGTTGCACGTACTAGAGTAGCCCCACCTCGGATTGTGAGCGCGACATCATCTCAAGAGTATGGTACATTGTCAACGTCCGTACCTACATCAGCTATATCTCAGCGACAAGGTAACAGTAAAGGTATTGATGATATAACTTCACATGAGAATGATGCATGCCTAGTTAACTTGAATGCATCATGTGTTGAGTTACCTGTTGATTTGAGCACACCACCTATTTTAGAGAATCTTGTTACTGTCATGAATGCGTCATGTGATCAAACAACTGAAATATCAACAATTTTGACTGCACCCATCGAATTAACTGTTGATGCAAAAGAACCAATGTTTAATAATTTTGATATGACCTCTAATCTTGGTGATGATTCTGTGTCCAATGACTTATTGCATGTTTGCTTATTTAAGCATGTTGTAGCATGTAAATTTGATGCAAGTAAGGTTTATTCATCAAAGTTAGGATGGTTTAATTATGAACATTGCCAATCTTTTGAAATGAATAAGAGCTTCATTTCTATGTGCAAACTGAGTTGCAATATTTTCATGCCTTCTACTTCTTGTGATAATTTTTTGGCTTTAGATTTTATGAACTATGAAAGTTACTCATGTATACATGTGTCATATGTGCAAAAATCAAGGGAAGTTAAAATGGATGACATATGCATATACAACATGTACACCTTGTCTCTTTTGTTAGCCATATTTCAGATTAAGGAACGCCGAGGAAGGCTTTCTTTTCAAGTAGGGGAGGATGATGAGGACATGACTACCTTGGATACGACCAAAAATATTGCATACATGCATATTTGTCAGGTGATTTCTAATGCAAACTATTCAATAATCTATTTATGTTATCCAGAACAAAAATACTTCACACACTTTTGTGTTTTGTCTAATTGCAGGTGTATGGAACATTTGTATAATCCACATATGAAGATAAGGAAAAAGAAGAAGTTTAGGTTCTGTTCAAAAAGTCCTCTCGCGTCACTTTTGGGCCAAGAGAAGATAGAGTCCAAGTCTCTCACGTTCTGGATTCAGATTTGGACTACACAAACATACCTGACTCAAAACGCCACCAACTTTTTCATACGTACTCTGAATTGGGTGATTCTTTTTTTGTTGGAAAGTACATTTCATGCTCTTTCCAACCCAGTTGGATTTACCTTCAAATTTGTCCGGAGCATTGAGTTATGGACGAAACAATCTGACGTTGCAGCAGAATTCGAGTCAAACTACAAGCCCAAAGGTGTTGCATCACCTCCACTTGGGCCCATGTGCCTTGTACAACCCAGGGTTAGTTTTAGGCTGCCTTGGGACGTCCTCCCACCTCCTTGGCTGCCACCCCTCTCTCCTATATAAGTAGATCCATCAAGTAGCTTTTTCCTCGGGTTTTCTTTATTTAAAAGTTAGCCATTGCAACTTCGTGTACTTCGTTTGTGTCCAACGACCAGACCAAGACCACTTACGGATCCCCACCATTATCAATGCTTCATACATATTCGCAATATTCAGATTGCTTTATCATATTCTTGCTCGTTCTTCGGTTGCTTGCAGGAATAGACCTTCGTGGTCAGGCTGACCGTGCTTCCGGCATCGTCAGTAACCTCGGGAGATTGGTTTAGCGATTGCTAAGGCGCAACGTCATGCACGTTTGTAGTCGGATCATCAAAGTCATCTCCACCAAATCGATAGTTATCATCTCATTGAAAGATCGAGACCCTCGCCTCTTTCACTAGATGATATGCTTGATGAATTGAGTGGCTCTACAATATTCTCCAAGGTTGATTTGCATAGTGGATAGCATCAAATTCGTATGAAATTGGGAGACAAATGGAAAATAGCATTTAAAACTAAGTTTGGATTATATGAGTGGTTAGTCATGCCTTTTGGGTTAACTAATGCACCTAGTACTTTTATGAGATTAATGAATGAAATTTTACGTGCTTTCATTGGACGATTTGTGGTAGTTTACTTTGATGACATATTGATTTATACCAAATCTTTGGAGCAACATTTGGAACATTTACGTGCTGTTTTTATTGCTCTACGTGATGCACGTTTGTTTGGTAACCTTGGAAAGTGCACCTTTTGCACCGACTGAGTATCTTTTCTTGGCTATGTTGTTACTCCACAGGGAATTAAAGTTGATAAAGCCAAGATTGAAGCTATTGAGAGTTGGCCACAACCCAAAACGGTCGCACAAGTGAGGAGTTTCCTTGGCCTCGCTGGATTCTATAGGCGTTTTGTGAGAGATTTCAGCACCATTGCTGCACCTCTCAACGAGCTTACAAAGAAGGATGTGCCTTTTGCTTGGGGTACCGCACAGGAAGAAGCCTTCACGGTATTGAAAGATAAGTTGACACATGCTCCTTTGCTCCAACTTCCTGATTTTAATAAGACTTTTGAGCATGAATGTGATGCTAGTGGAATTGGATTAGGAGGTGTGCTATTGCAAGATGGAAAACCTGTTGCATACTTTTCTGAAAAATTGAGTGGGCCTAGTCTGAACTATTCTACTTATGATAAAGAATTATATGCTCTTGTTCGGACCTTAGAAACATGGAAACATTATTTATGGCCCAAGGAATTTGTTATACATTCTGATCATGAATCATTGAAACACATTAAAAGTCAAGCAAAAGTGAACCGTAGACATGCTAAATGGGTTGAATTCATTGAGACTTTCCCTTATGTCATTAGACACAAGAAGGGTAAAGAAAATGTTATTGCTAATGCATTCTCTTGTCGTTATACTATGCTTTCACAACTTGACTTTAAAATATTTGGTTTGGAGACCATCAAAGATCAATATGTGCATGATGTTGAATTTAAAGATGTATTGCAGAATTGTAAGGAAGGGAAAACTTGGAACAAGTTCATTCTTAACGATGGATTTGTGTTTCGTCCTAACAAGTTATGCATTCCAGCTAGCTCCATTCATCTTTTGTTGTTGGAGGAGGCGCATGGAGGAGGATTAATGGGACACTTTGGCGTCAAGAAGACGGAGGATATACTTGCTACACATTTCTTTTGGCCAAAGATGAGATGGGATGTTGAGCATTTTGTTGCTCGCTGCACTACATGTCAAAAAGCTAAGTCATGACTCAATCCTCATGGTTTATATATGCCTTTGCCTGTACCTAGTGTTCCTTGGGAGGATATATCTATTGACTTTGTTTTAGATTTACCTCGAACAAAGAAGGGGAGGGATAGCATATTTGTTGTCGTGGATAGGTTCTCAAAAATGGCACACTTTGTACCATGTCATAAAAGCGATGATGCTGTTAATGTTGCTGATTTGTTCTTTCGTGAAATTATTCGCTTGCATGGTGTGCCAAATACTATTGTTTTAGATTGTTATACTAAATTTCTTAGCCACTTTCGGAGATGTTTATGGGATAAGTTGGGGACTAAACTACCTTTTAGTACTACTTGTCACCCCCAAACTGATGGACAAACTGAAGTAGTCAATAGAACATTGTCTACTATGCTTAGGGTTGTTTTGAAGAATAACAAGAAAATGTGGGAAGAATGCTTGCCTCATATTGAGTTTTCTTATAATCGTTCATTGCATTCTACTACTAAGATGTGCCCTTTTGAAATTGTGTATGGTTTCCTACCTCATGCACCTATTGATTTGTTGCCTCTTCCATCTTCGGAGAAGGTTAATTTTGATGCTAAAGAACGTGCTGAATTGATTTTAAAAATGCATGAGTTAACTAAGGAAAACATTGAGCGTATGAATGCTAAATATAAACTTGCTGGAGATAAGGGTAGAAAACATGTTGTGTTTGCACCTGGAGATCTTGTTTGGTTACATTTGCGTAAGGATAGATTTCCTAATTTGTGCAAATCAAATCTAATGCCACGTGCTGATGGTCCTTTTAAGGTGTTAGAGAAAATAAATGATAATGCATATAAACTTGAGCTGCCTGCAGATTTTGGGGTTGGTCCCACTTTTAACATTGCAGATTTGAAGCCTTATTTTGGTGAGGATGATGAACTTTCGTCGAGGACAACTTCATTTCAAGAAGGGGAGGATGATGAGGACATCAATACCATTGTTACACCCACAGCCCCTGCTGCTATATATACTGGACCAATTACCAGAGCTCGCGCACGCCAATTGAATTATCAGGTACTTTTGTTTCTTAGTAACGATTGTAATGTTCATGAGAATATGATGCTGCCTAAATTGGATACATTTGTTTTGCTTACAAATGAAGGGCCTAGCTTGGACAAGAAAGATGAACCTTGGAGCAAGTTCAAGCATAGAGATGATGGCATGTGCAAGGGGATCAAGAACGGAGTTACAAGTGATGATTTCAGGCCATTAAAGCAACCATAATGAGTGTATGAAGCCTTGGATGAAATATACAAGATGCCACTTCATAAATTTCGTCCAGAGGCTATTTTAGGTGTTGCATCACCTTATTATTGGGCCAGGCCCATGTATTTTCGAAATACTTAAGTATAGGCTGTTTTTAGAGTCCGTATGTGTGGGGAAACAAGAGTTAGGGTTGGTTTCGGACCCCTCCTCCAAGGGCCACGAAATCCCCCCCTCTTCCTCCATATATACAGCCCTTAGGGCATCGTTTAGACTTTGGGATTTGTTTAGTTAAAAGTTAGCCATTGCAACTTCGTGTACTTTGTTTGTGTCCAACGACCAGACCAAGACCGCTTACAGATCTCCACCATTATCAATACTTCATATATATTCACAATATTTAGATTGCTTTATCATATTCTTTCTCGTTCTTCGATTGCTTGCAGGAATAGACCTTCGTGCTCAGGGTGACCATGCTTTCAGCATTGTCAGTAACCTTAGGAGATTGGTTTAGCGATTGCTAAGGCACAACGTCGTGCATGTTTGTAGTCGGATCGTCAAAGTCGTCTCCACCAAATCGATAGATATCATCTCATTGAAAGATCGGGACACCCTTGCCTCTATCAAAAGCTCAATGTCATGGACTTTATATGCCCCTACCAATTCCTTATCAACCATGGGAAGACATTAGCATGAACTTTGTACTTGGTTTGCCTAGGACTAGAAATGGCAAGGATTCGGTATTTGTCGTTGTGGACCGTTTCTCAAGAATGGCACATTTTATTCCTTGCAACAAGATACACGATGCTTCACATGTTGTTAATCTATTTTGTAGGGAAATATTGCGTCTACATGGAGTGCCAAAGACTATCGTCTCGGACCGCGACGTCAAGTTCCTTAGCTACTTTTGGAAGACCCTATGTGCCAAGATCGGAATCAAGCTACTCTTCTCTATGGCATATCATCCACAAACCGACAGCCAAACGGAAGTTACCAACCGCACACTCTCCGCTCTAGTGCGAGTACTAATCAAGAAGAACATCAAGGAGTGGGAGGAGTGCCTACCTATTGCCGAGTTCGCCTACAACCGAGCAAGACACTCAACAACCGGCAAGTCCCCCTTCGAGGTCGTCTACGGGTTCAACCCTTTGTCACCATTGGATATTCTCTCTTTACCATCCAAGAGGGCATCAATTTGGACGTAAGTGCACGTGTGACTCATCTCAAGAAGGTGCACGAAGATACAAGACATACTATCGAGCGCCAAGTACAACGACTTGCGACCAAGATCAACATCAACAAGCACCCCATGATCTTCAACATTGGTGATCTCATGTGGCTACACCTTCGCAAGGACTGCTTTCCACAAGAACGCAAGTCCAAGCTTCGACCACGAGAAGATGGACCCTTCAAGGTGCTTGCACGCTACAATGATAATGCTTACAAGATCGACATCCCACGTGACAAGTACTCCGTGAGCGACATCTTCAACATCAAAGATCTCTCGCCCTACCATGGTGATGAGGATTTCAATCCGAGGATGGATCTTCCCCAGGGGAGGGGAGATGATGTGGAGCATCCCATGATCATCCCCATGGACGCACCTACACCTCCAACGACACCACTTGGACCAATGACAAGAGCCCGAGCCAAGGCTATCGAAGATAAGGTGAACTCACTCCTCTCTGAACTTCCACTTTCTATGCATGAGACATGGCTACTACCTAAGTCCGAGTTGTTGTGCATAATTAGGTACCAAGAGGACCCTCCCGAAGATGCACATGAAGATGTACAAGTCCCCAAGTTCACGGATGAAGAGAACCAATGGAAGGAGTCAAGTGCACCTCCCAGGCCCCGGTCATCCGGCCACGGCCCCGGACGTCCGGCCCCTGGAGCTCCTCCCACCACAATCGCGCAACCGCCAAAAGCTACAGGCCCCGGACATCCGGCCTCGCCAGCCCGGACATCCGGCCTTTCCCGAGACCCCGGATATCTGGCCACCAACCCGGAAATCCGGACTCCTCCGAACCCGAGAGCAACAAAGCCCACCGCTCCAGCCCGGACAACTGGCCTCCTCAGCCCAGACATCCGGCCCGACGCCCAGACGTCCGGCCTCCCTTGTCTGCGCACAGTGAAGGGCCGAGGCCCGTGTGCCCTTTCTCCACCCTAGACTATATATACTCCACCTCGTCCAACTTTCTAGGGTTAGCGTTGGTTTAGCTCATTTTGAGAGATAGAGCTTCGCTCATCCACATCGGATCTACTCCTCGTGAGAGACCGCAGCCTCTTCGGAGAAGACCCCTTTGGATTCAAGACCTCCTTACGGAGAAGAACATCAGGACCTCCTCGCGGAGAAGACCGTTACCCTTGTATCGTCCTTGGTTGATTGTGTACCATGTGAACCCTATGTATTCGAGGATCTATGGCATGTGTAACTTGTTCTTGTTGGTTTAGTGTTTCTCCTATGTTTCCCTCGTGTTTTCCCTCGCTTCCCTCCTTGCATTCTTCGTGTTCTTTGCGGGATCCGCTCCTATCGTGAAAGATCGGCCCCAAGGGTTCCTACCCTACATCAGATCCCATCGTGGGGCCTTTTCCGGAGCTCCACTGGAGGGGGCATTGATCACGTAGGGCCTCTACATCAACTCCATGGCCTCTCCGATGATGTGTGAGTAGTTTACCTCAGACCTTCGGGTCCATAGCTAGTAGCTAGATGGCTTCATCTCTCTCTTTGGATCTCAATACAAAGTTCTCCTCGATTCTCTTGGAGATCTATTCGATGTAATCTTCTTTTGCGGTGTGTTTGTCGAGATCCGATGAATTGTGGGTTTATGATCAAGTTTATCTATGAACAATATTTGAATCTTCTCTCAATTCTTTTATGTATGATTGGTTTATCTTTGCAAGTCTCTTCGATTATCAGTTTGGTTTGGCCTACTAGATTGATCTTTCTTGCAATAGGATAAGTGCTTAGCTTTGGGTTCAATCTTGTGGTGCTCGATCCCAGTGACAGAAAGAGAAACGACACGTATTATATTGTTGCCATCGAGGATAAAAAAGATGGGGTTTATATCATATTGCATGAGTTTATCCCTCTACATCATGTCATCTTGCTTAAGGCATTACTCTGTTCTTGTGAACTTAATACTCTAGATGCATGCTAGATATCGGTCGATGTGTGGAGTAATAGTAGTGTAGCGACCCGACCCGAATGGGTCAAGTCTCTGTGCTTAAGTGTCATCCCTGGATCGGTATGCTGACACACACAGTACTCGAAGGATTTATAACAGAGGTAAATCACATGTATAAAGTAACGTAAATACTATTACCTCAATCCATATAGCGGAAGCAACAAGGTTGTGGATTCCCATCAACACCAACGGCAAAGTTGAGTGTAGAAATCGTAACCCTAACGTATCACTTACTCGTCGTAAGATAATCCTGCAACATGAGACGTTGCAGCCTAAAACGGGTTAGTACATTGAATGTACTGGAAAATTCACACCATAGAGAAAATGATGAACAATGGCTATCACTATATGCATATATGGCTGGTGGAAAAGCTCTATGGTTATAAGGTTTTTGCGTAAAGCCAATTTTTCCCTACTGCAAAGGAATAAATTTATTTAACTATCATGGTGGTTGTTGAACATTGAGAATGGTTGACAGCATTCTCAATCCCAATTAAGTGAACAATTAAAACCCAACAACATTAATTAGAAGTAACATGCTGAGATTCACTTGATATTCAAGTACTAGATACTCAAGTTGTCCATAACCGGGGACACGGCTAATCATGATTAGTTTGTACACTCTGCAGAGGTTTGCGCACTTTTCCCCACATGACTCAATCGCCTCCGTTTGTTTTCTCGCACTACATGGTGTTTGAGAAATGGATGACCGAGACACAGTCTTTCAGAAGCGCTAGCACCTTACATGTGGGGTAGACCGTACCACCTACAACCCCTACATCTGCTAGTCCACCCCGTAAGAGTTCGCACAACTTAGTCAACTATGCCAGAGCCCATAGTAGCATGTGGCTGCACACGGAAGTTTCTAGCATGAATTATCTTATGATCCCTTTGAGCCTGGGTGGCGGTCCAAAATAAAACAGGCAAGTCCTGATAGACATCAGGTGCCTCAATCCACCCAGATGTGTGTTTAAGTGGCCACCTTAGATAAACCATTAAAAATTATCAACTCACATCTGTCATGGATATCACTCACCCAATCCACGTCTACTAGCATAGCATGGCATAATAAGCAAACGTAGAAGTAGCTCCCAAAGGTTTCATAATAATACAGGTAATAGGTACTACCTCATCTACTTCCCATCCCACAATTTAATTAGATCCTAATCATGCAATGTGTGAGGATTGATCTAATGCAATAAAATATGGGTTGTAGAAAAGGTATGATCAACGTGTGAACTTGCCTGCAAGGTAGATGAAGATGATTCGTACTTAAAACTCTTGATAGATCTACTCGTCACACTCCGGTCAATCTATCATAAGCAAACAATAGTAACCACACAATAAGTACTCATCTAAAGCACAAGTAAAACTCGAACGAGAGGACGAACCAGAAAGTTCAACTTAAGAACTCCGGTTGCAAAGAAAGAACGAACCGAACAAACGACGGAAAACAAAGGGCGGAAGAAAACAACTCGGTTCTAGCACGTTGAAACTAGGTCAAATTTTACCATAGCAAAAACTTGTTCAAGTTGATTAGACGGAACAGCGGTTTCGAGATGAAACTCCAGGCGCTTGAATCACCTGATTCCGATAAACGGGCGAGAAGATAAACTAGAACGAAGATCGGATCTGAGATCGCGATCGAGGAATAAATCCGACGAAAAGAAAGAGACGAACGGTTAAACGAACGGGCGTCATTAACCGGGAATAATCGGTGATCACGTTCGTTGAGACGAACGTTCCGAAAGAAGAATGAAAACCGATCTAGGGTTTTTCGGAAAAGAAACCGAAAAAGAAAACGGAAAAACCGATCTAGGGTTTCGAAAAAGAAACTGAAACGAAGAATCGGAGAGAAAAACCGGAAAAGAAAACCGGAACGGTTTCTTTTAAAAGAACCGAACCGCGGAGGAAGAAAAAGAGAGGCGCGGGGCTACCTCCGGCGAGGCGGGGCGAACGGTGGCGACGGCGGCGTGCTAGGGCGGCGGCGGCGGCGCTATAGCGGCGGCGGCGGCGGGTGAGGGGCACGGGGTGGGGCGCGGCTTGGGGAGGCGCGGGGTGGTGTGGGGCTTGGGGTTTGATTTGATGTTTTGGAGGGGGAGTGTTGGTATTTATATAGGTGAGGGGGGATTTACTTGGGGTAGGGGACAAGAAATAGAGTAGGAAAAGGAAAACGAAACACAGGAAAAAGGGCTAGCCTAGAGTCCTAGAGGGACTCGGCTAAGAGGCGAGGCGGCGGCCTGGCGCCTGGCGCTGGCGCACACGCGCAGGGAGGCTGGGGCGGTGGCCGGCTGGCTAGGCCTTTGGCCCGGCTGGCCTGGCGGGAGGCTCTTTTTTTAACTGGTTTTTCGCGCGCAGAAAACAAAAGAAAAACTATCTAAACGAACTCCGAAAAATCTAAAGTAAATTTTTCCCCGACTCCTAAAAATGAGTCGAACAAATTGAACTTTTCTCCGGGCCTAAAATGCAATTTTTTGAAAACACGCATTTTCCCTATCCAAGGAAAACAAACAAACACCGAAAAACGAAATTTGATCTATTTATTAAATCTTCATTTTTCCTATATTTTGGGAAAGTCATATTATTCCCTCTCTCATATTTTGATATCGGAAAAATAATTGAAGATGAAATAAATAAATCAAATGATCCTCTTTTCAAATTCGAGAAAACTCTCAAATATGAAAATAACGAAATCTCCAACTCTCTCCGAAGGTCCTTAAGTTGCGTGAAATTTCTAGGATCGACCAAAAATGCAAGAAAATAAGATATGCATGATGATCTAATGTATAACATTCCAAATGGAAAATTGGGATGTTACAAACCTACCACCCTTAAAAGGAATCTCGTCCTCGAGATTCGGAGAGGCTAGAGAGAAATAGGTTAGGTTTGGGGTCTTCTCAAAACCCATCGATCATCACACGGTGTCTGGGGTGCTACCACCCTTAGAATCATTGTTACAGTTTCATCAAAACTCATATACTCCATCCTTATTCTTGAGAGTGCCGTCTTCTCAGATCGTAAGGATAATTCCTTCTCTAGGCTCTTCAGGTAGTGGCATAACCTTTTACTCAATTCTTCTGTCATTTCCTCTTAGTAAGGTTATTCCGAGATTGGGTCTTCTTAGCTGACGGGTCTAGCGCCAAAACTAAACAACTATCGATATCTCATGGTGGTCAACAATGTATGGTTTCTCCTACAGGAAATGGGTCTTGGTTGATCCTCACCGTATAACCTACGGTTGGCACAACTGCCGTGTACAAGGGAAAAATACTTATACCATTCTAAGGTTTAAACAAGGTTTAATATCGCCGTCTCTCTACTATAGGTAAGTCACTCAGATTTACCATCCCATATAGCAAGGCGAATAATAAGAGTAAGTCGGTATGGTGATCAATCCGTCCCGCACCCAAATCATTACCCTGTATATGCTTTAGTGAATCCCGCATTCTAACACTCGGTCATCCTCACAAGCATTGCAGAATTTCTCTTGTCGACGGACCAAGTTCGGATAAATCCATAGATTCTGCAAGCCAGACAAACATCTATCGTTCCTTCACAACTCTCAGGTTTTGCGTAAACTCTTATAAAATCGTCTGTCGACAAAGGTATATCCACTTCCAGGGTTTTTCCTTCAGCAAGAATGTGCTTGCTTCTTGGCAAGTTCTGGAGTCTGTGGGTTATAGCCCATCTCCTCACTTGTAATCCTTGAACTCATCTTCGGGCAACTGATCATTAGTCCAACTTCCAACTTCCTAGTATTCTTAAATCCATCCAATTGCATTGTATTCCTTCCTTCTATTGGCACCAAACCAGGACATGATTACTCAGACTCATCATGGAGTTTTCCATTGATCCATATTTCTGACATCATATCTCCTTCATATCCAATAGTAATTCATCTCTTCATCCTCGTGGAATATCCCTCATATCGAGATAAAATGAATTCCATATTCACTTCGTGGAACATCATTATCCTTTCCAGGGTCAAGCGTCCTTACATGGGAATATTGGCCATCTCTGCATGGCACTTCTTCAACTGGGAAACATGAAACACATCTTGAACTCCTGACAGTCCTTCGGGTAACTCCAACTTGTAGGCCACTTCTCCCATACGCTCCAAAACTCGGTATGGTCCTACAAATCTCGGGGCTAACTGTCCCTTAACTCCAATACGTTTAACTCCTCGCAGAGGGTCACATGAAGACATGCTCTATCTCCAATTTCATAGACCACCTCTTTGAGTCTACATAACTCTTCTGCCTGGACTGAGCTACCTTCAGTCTATCTCGAATCAACTTAATATTCTTTTCTGACTCCTTGATCACATTTGGTCCAACGGACGGTCTCCAACTTCATCCTACTTACTCTTAGGGTATCACACATATCGAGACAAAACTCGTATTCATTTTGTCCGAAATCCACTCAGTGGAGTATGCTTATCTTTTCCAGGGGTCAACGGTTCTTACAGGGTACTACCACCCTTAAAATGCTCCAATATTTTATAGACCATATTTCTCATATCCTCAAAAATGGTCAACATCTTTCCTCATAGAGTAACTCATAAAATCCAAATCAGTACCAACACTGCTAACTTTATTGATTCTCCAATGATTACAATCTTTTGCTTTTCCATTACATGTCTCAACTCAACACCTCAATATAAAAGAAAATGTTCTCACTACTACTACTATATTTCTTCTGTTATAAACTCAACTATTTATCACAAGTCTCCTTCTCCTTCGGACAATCTCTGGCAAAGTGCCCTGCTCCATTACAACTAAAACATATTACTTCTGACAAGTATCGAGGTTTCCTTTTTGGGCAACTGTTGAGGTAGTGCCCCGACTCCTTGCACCTATAACAGGTAATATGACTCAGGTCCCTCCTGGGCTCCAATCGGTTTCTCTTCCTGGTCTTTTCCATTCCAATCAGAGCTTCTATTTCCAGTGGGTCATACTCTACTTCCTCTGTCGGGAATTCTACTAAATCCCCATTCGAACAATTTTGGGAGATGTGTCCTTCTTCTCCACATGAATAGCAAGACTTAGTGCAGGGTTTACTCGGGTCTTCTTTAGGTGTGTCCTCCATCACAGCTTCTTCTAAAATTTCTATGAGGGCTCCTTTCATTTCTTCTTTCTTCTGTTGGTTGGTTTGTTGTACCATGGGGTAAATGTGACACTGAGCAGGTTAGTGGGTAGTCCCTTCACATAAGAAACAAGTAATCTGCCTAGTTGGGCATTCTTCAACTGGGTGACTTCCTTTACAATAGTGCATTCATCCTTGTGTTCTTTATGGGTATGTCCTATTTCTCCATAAATCTTGCATGCACAAAGTTTCTTCATATCCTTTCCATAAGGCTTCAACTTCTGGGACACAAGTCGAGACTTTGGCAGAGTCAACTTAAATTCTCTCCAGGTGGTTACTCCTTGCCATCCATTCATGGTTTGGTATATCCTCCACCAAGTAGCAGCACCTCTTTCAAAGCACTAAAGAGCATGCTGGGTCATATCCTTTTCGACTATAGGGTTATTCTCCAAGTGATCCTCCATGTTCTGAATCCATCGATCTGTCTCCAGTTGACTCATTGGTCCCGATTATACAAGCTCATCTCCACTCATCCTCTATTGGGTCCATGGGTTTTGGGGTGAGATAAGAGAGATCAAGAGAGAGGGATGCACACAATACAAACAAAAGTTTTGAAAAGACAGATTTTATTGTGGCTATCGGAAAAACAACAAACAAATGACAGCTCACAATCGTCGCATCTAACGTAGGTGTATAATAGGGGTTTGGTCTTCTAAGGGTCAATGTCGCCAAACTCTTCAAGTCTTGTTCCTGTCTTCGATGGCTTCTTCCGATCGTGTTTGTCCTTCTCAATTTCTTTTGCCAAATCCTCTCTGTTGACAAAAAGTTTCTCGTGACGTCCTTTAATATCTCTGGAGTGGCATTCCAAACTTCTGGGTTTCAACATTCTTGGTATGAACCATGTCCTACTGTCCTTTAGTTCCTGACGAATCTCCGGTATCTCGAGGTTCTGCTCCTCCAGCTTGGCTACTTTCAGCTTTTGGTTCCTGAGTTCTTCACGAAATGCTTCCTTGTCTATGGAGCTCCACCTTAAACATCTTTATGTACTACTCCAGATCCTGGTGATACACTGGCTAAGGTTAAAACTTCATCTTACTAATAGGTGCTCCATCAGCCTTCTTCCATCAAATCCATTCTGATGACATGCATCCTTAACTCAGCATGGTCACAATAGCATCAGCGCGAGATAACTTCTTGGATAGCTGTGTTTCTGCTCTTGTCATTTCCATGAGCTATCATTCCATAGTTGATATCTCCTGCCTTAGGGTTTTCTCGATAAAACTTTGAGTTCTCATGCTCCTTGTTTCAGTCCTTCTCCGATACACCTTGATCTTGGGTATTGACAACTTCCATAGTCTGCCAAGTTCCATAAGGGTAGCCTTCCTAGGTCATACTCAATCTGGAAATTCTACAGAGCCTTCAATTCTCCTAGTCTTCGGAGTCTTCAACCGTTGTAGTTTCCATTATTCAGATGCACGGAAAATACTCTTCATTCCGTAGTGGTCGTAGTTGTCCGATATCTTGTACTTCTTGGAGTGGTCTCATCAGTGGAATCTTCGAGTGGTCAAAAAGGGGAAAGGCGTATGGTCTAACTAAAAGGGAATATTTGAATAAGCTCAGAAGAGAAGAGAGGTAAAAGATCTTTTTGAAAGGGAAAGTTGTAGAGAAAAATCTTTGCTATGGGCTTGCCAGTTTCTAGGGTCACGTCCTACAGTCAACATGTGCTCTGATACCATCTTGTAGCGACCCGACCCGAATGGGTCAAGTCTCTGTTCTTAAGTGTCATCCCTGGATCGGTATGCTGACACACACAGTACTCGAAGGATTTATAACAGAGGTAAATCACATGTATAAAGTAACGTAAATACTATTACCTAAATCCATATAGCGGAAGCAACAAGGTTGTGGATTCCCATCAACACCAACGGCAAAAGTTGAGTGTAGAAATCGTAACCCTAACGTATCACTTACTCGTCATAAGATAATCCTGCAACATGAGACATTGCAGCCCGAAACGGGTCAGTACATTGAATATACTGGCAAATTCACACCATAGAGAAAATGATGAACAATGGCTATCACTATATGCATATATGGTTGGTGGAAAAGCTCTATGGTTATAAGGTTTTTGCGTAAAGCCAATTTTTCCCTACTGCAAAGGAATAAATTTATTTAACTATCATGGTGGTTGTTGAACATTGAGAATGGTTGACAGCATTCTCAATCCCAATTAAGTGAACAATTAAAACCCAACAACATTAATTAGAAGTAACATGATGAGATTCACTTGATATTCAAGTACTAGATACTCAAGTTGTCCATAACAGGGGACACGGCTAATCATGATTAGTTTGTACACTCTGCAGAGGTTTGCGCACTTTTCCCCACATGAGTCGATCGCCTCCGTTTGTTTTCTCGCACTACATGGCGTTTGAGAAATGGATGACCGAGACACAGTCTTTCAGAAGCGCTAGCACCTTACATGTGGGGTAGACCGTACCACCTACAACCCCTACATCTGCTAGTCCACCCCGTAAGAGTTCGCACAACTTAGTCAACTATGCTAGAGCCCATAGTAGCATGTGGCTGCACACGGAAGTTTCTAGCATGAATTATCTTATGATCCCTTTGAGCCTGGGTGGCGGTCCAAAATAAAACAGGCAAGTCCTGATAGACATCAGGTGCCTCAATCCACCCAGATGTGTGTTTAAGTGGCCACCTTAGATAAACCATTAAAAATTATCAACTCACATCTGTCATGGATATCACTCACCCAATCCACGTCTACTAGCATAGCATGGCATAATAAGCAAACGTAGAAGTAGCTCCCAAAGGTTTCATAATAATACAGGTAATAGGTACTACCTCATCTACTTCCCACCCCACAATTTAATTAGATCCTAATCATGCAATGTGTGAGGATTGATCTAATGCAATAAAACATGGGTTGTAGAAAAGGTATGATCAAAGTGTGAACTTGCCTGCAAGGTAGATGAAGATGATTCGTACTTAAAACTCTTGATAGATCTACTCGTCACACTCTGGTCAATCTATCGTAAGCAAACAATAGTAACCACACAATAAGTACTCATCTAAAGCACAAGTAAAACTCGAACGAGAGGACGAACCAGAAAGTTCAACTTAAGAACTCCGGTTGCAAAGAAAGAACGAACCGAACAAACGACGGAAAACAAACGGCGGAAGAAAACAACTCAGTTCTAGCAAGTTGAAACTAGGTCAAATTTTACCATAGCAAAAACTTGTTCAAGTTGATTAGATAGAACGGCGGTTTCGAGATGAAACTCCAGGTGCTTAAATCACCTGATTCCGATAAACGGGCGAGAAGATAAACTAGAACGAAGATCGGATCTGAGATCGCGATCGCGGAATAAATCCGACGAAAAGAAAGAGATGAACGGTTAAATGAACGGGCGTCGTTAACCGGGAATAATCGGTGATCAAGTTCGTTGAGACGAATGGTCCGAAAGAAGAACGAAAACTGATCTAGGGTTTTTCGGAAAAGAAACCGAAAAAGAAAATGGAAAACCGATCTAGGGTTTCGGAAAAGAAATCGAAACAAAGAATCGGAGAGAAAAACCGGAAAACAAAACCGAAATGGATTCTTTTAAAAGAACCGAACCGCAGGGGAAGAAAAAGAGAGGCGCGGGGCTACCTCCGGCGAGGCGGGGCGAACGGTTGCGACGGCGGCGTGCTAGGGCGGCGGCGGCGGTGCTATAGGGGCGGCGGCGGCGGGTGAGGGGCGCGGGTGGGGCGCGGCTTGGGGAGGCGCGGGGTGGTGTGGGGCTTGGGGTTTGATTTGATGTTTTGGAGGGGGGGGTGTTGGTATTTATATAGGTGAGGGGGGATTTACTTGGGGTAGGGGACAAGAAATAGAGTAGGAAAAGGAAAACGAAACAAAGGAAAAAGGGCTAGCCTAGAGTCCTAGAGGGACTCGGCTAAGAGGCGAGGCGGCGGCCTGGCGCCTGGCGCCTGGCGCTGGCGCACGCGCGCAGGGAGGCTAGGGCGGTGGCCGGCTGGCTGGGCCTTTGGCCCGGCTGGCCTGGCGGGAGGCTCTTTTTTTTAACTGGTTTTTCGCGCGCAGAAAACAAAAGAAAAACTATCTAAACGAACTCTGAAAAATCTAAAGTAAATTTTCCCCGACTCCTAAAAATGAGTCGAACCAAATGAACTTTTCTCCGGGCCTAAAATGCAATTTTTTGAAAACACGCATTTTTCCCTATCCAAGAAAAACAAACAAACACCGGAAAACGAAATTTGATCTATTTATTAAATCTTCATTTTTCCTACATTTTGGGAAAGTCATATTATTCCCTCTCTCATATTTTGATATTGGAAAAATAATTGAAGATGAAATAAATAAATCAAATGATCCTCTTTTCAAATTCGAGAAAACTCTCAAATATGAAAATAAGAAATCTCCAACTCTCTCCGAAGGTCCTTGAGTTGCGTGAAATTTCTAGGATCGACCAAAAATGCAAGAAAATAAGATATGCATGATGATCTAATGTATAACATTCCAAATTGAAAATTTGGGATGTTACAAGTAGTAGATGCAGGCAGGAGTCGGTCTACTTGTCATGGATGTGATGCCTATATACATGATCATACCTACATATTCTCATAATTATTTGCTTTTCTATCAATTGCTCGACAGTAATTTGTGCACCCACCGTAATACTTATGCTATCTTGAGAGAAGCCACTAGTGAAACCTACGTCCCCCGGGTCTATTCTCCATCATACAAGTTTCCAATCTATTTTATTTTGCAATCTTTACTTTCAATCTATATCATAAAAATACCAAAAATATTTATCTTATTATTATTATCTCTATCAGATCTCACTCTTGCAAGTGGCCATGAAGGGATTGACAACCCCATTATCGCGTTGGTTGCAAGGTACTTATTTGTTTGTGTAGGTACGAGGTGACTCGCGCGTGGTCTCCTACTGGATTGATACCTTGGTTCTCAAAAACAGAGCGAAATACTTATGCTACTTTGCTGCATCGTCCTTTCCTCTTCAAGGGAAAACCCTTTCCTCATCGAGAAGACGATGCTTTGGGTCAAGACACCAGACACGATAACCCGGCAGTGGATTCTCATCAGCCGGAGAGGTATATTTGAAGTAAAACCATGTCTGGTTCCAATCTTTGGGGTGACTCGGCAAGCAAGCATAGGGGAAGATAGCACCTCTTCTTCATTTAATTGAGATTCCACCAAGTTCCAAGGTTGGTCCATTCGTAAACTCGTTTTGGCGGTTCAAATAAAACTATTCCCTAAAGAGTTCAACATTGGGTTCCTCTTGAAGGTATACTTCGCAGAAAACTTGAAAATTGCAAATGTTTGACACGGAATTGAGTCCGATGTCTTGAGGATGGAGTTGAAAGAAGTGCAGAACGTCTCGATTTTTTTTGATCCAGGCAGTGAGAATCCCCGATTCATGTGATCAGTAAAAACAATGACTTCATCATCCTTTGGATGAGGTCTTTCTTCGCTTGGTTTGGGGGCGCGCCAATACATAATATCTTTTGCTGGTAAATAGCCGATATTGGCAAAGTCTTTGAGCATGTTCTCAGTAACAATTGAGGGAACCCAATTGCATGAGGTGACTGTCTTTGGCGGCATTGTGAATGAAGAAGCCTGGAAGAAAGGAAAATTTTGCTGGTTTAAGATGATTCATTAAGCCAGAAGTAAACACTATAGTATGTATTCAGATTGGTGGCTTAAGTGGGGCCTAATGATATATGGATAGTTGTAAACCAGTGGTGTAAACCGCCATGATAGCAATGGTATTCAAGATATGTTAAGAGCAAATTCTACTAAGTATTGAAGCAAACAGGTTTCACAGATTGATGCTAGGATTTCGGATATGCGATACTTCGAATAATGGAAAAAATTTCTGATCCAAATTACAGTGCTCAAGCAGTTCATATATTCAGATTGGTTTTTCTTACGCGAAGGAGTTGATCTAATAACAGAAATAAGTATCACGACTGCTGCCGTGCAGGAGAAGTGTTAGGTTTGGATGAAAGTTACCAGTTGTACCGAAGAACAAGGATGAACTCTGAAGAACTTCGAGAAACCCTAATGGAAGATTTATAATGGAGAAAGGAGAGGTACTTACGGGGTCCACTGAACAATGGAGAAATGTCGCGGTTGCTCTGGTCTCGTTCAGGTCGATGCAGTGGCCGGAGTCGAGGAAGCTGACGAGTTCGGCGGCGGCAGAACTCAGGCGTGCAGGTGCGTCGCAGAGATGTGAGGAAGAAGAGATGCATGAAGAGGCAATGATGTGGAGCATCCTATGGACATCACCATGTCAAGAGTCCATTCGGCAAGTGACACGTGCCACATCTACTTCATACATACAAAGGTGAATCATCTCCTTTACACGTGTCCACTTGTACCTTTCGAGGATGGTATACTACTTGACCCCTCTCTCGTGTGCATACATAGGTGTGAGCGGAGCTACACATTCATCGAGGAGGAGTCCAAGAAGAAGAGAACACCTACACCATCCAAGAGGGAAGCCTGGAAGCGGAGAAGGAAGCACCAAGAAGAAGGCAGCAGCTCCCAGGCAACCCCGTGCGCACAGGCCCCTCCGACCCCGTGCCCACGAGCCTCCCAGGCTGGCGGTCCTGAAGACCCCGTGTGCACGGGCGTGTACCGTGCCCACGGGACCACCGTTTCCATGGTCCCCACGAACCCCGTGCGCATGGGCTCATGCGTCAAGTCTCTGGATACCCCACGCGCACGGGCTCCACTTACCCCGTGCACACGGGGCCCCCTGTGTGGCTGTTGGGCTTGGCCCTTGTATCCCCATCTCGTCCCTACTTACCCCTTCATCCCTTGGACCTATATATACTCCCCTTCCTCCTCCATTTAAGCAAAGCTAAGAAGAGACACAAATCATAGAGCTTAGCTCATGTACCTCCCCTTGTGGGATTCCTCTTGAGAGAGAAGGCTCCATTGGAGTACAAGACCTCCATTGGAGAAGATCCCTAGGGATGCAAGCCCCCCTTTGGGGAAGGATCTACCTAGATCATCAAGCCCTCATCTCCTTCATAGGATTTGGGATGAACTCTACCGTGTATCTTGTTTCCCTTTGATTGTTCATGTACCTTGTGGATCTTGTGTGTTTGTTGGTCTAGTGGATGTGTGATTGGACTTGTTCTTGAGTGTTCCTCTTGTTTTCCCTCCTTGTGTTCATCTTGTTCTTGGGGATTCCCCCTCCAATTCGTGAAAGATCTCTCCATAGGGTTCCACCCTACAACATCTTGGTATCAGAGCCACGTTGATCTGAAATTGGAGCCCCCTCTTTGTTTTTCTAGCCTAATTTGCTTGTTCTTGCCCAATTTCCAAAATTCCCCACAAAAAGAGCCATAACAATTTTTTTTGTTATTTTTAGTTTCTTGTGAGTTTTTGTTGATTTTGATTCGTGGATCTGATGTCTAGCAAGTGGATCTAACTCCTATTGCGTCCCCATACCCCAATTTTTCTTCCCCCCATCGAATTTGACAAGAAAATTGCGAATTTTCCGCCTACCCCGTGCCCACGAGCTCCCCACCCCGTGCCCACGGGCCCCCCACGAAGTCTCTGGTGACCCCGTGTCCTCGGTACGTGTACCGTGCGCACAGGACCCCGTGTCCACGGGCCCTGGACCCCGTGCGCACGGCCCCCTATAGCAGCCGCGAGCATTTCACGTTTTTGCCCATAACTTCCACTCCCGAACTCTGATTTGGGTGTTCTTTGGCTCGTTGAAAAGCTAGCGACGTGCCCGAGCTGCTCATATTGGTTTTACCACCATTTACCTCCATCAAATTTTCTCCATTTTTGCATCTTTTGCGTAGGCTCCGACATAACATCCGCACCACCACATACAAATTCCGCCAACTAACCCATTTTGGTTCCTTTGGTATTTGTGGTTGTTTGAGTTGTGATTTGAGTCTCCCAAGGTGTTTCGGCTACTTGGGGACGGTTACATCTTCATCCACCACCAGTGACTTGTATCGGTCCATCGACTACATCCACCACGAGATTCCACATTGACGATGACCATCCATCCTTTGAGACCATCTTCAACCGGAAGCAGGGCCGGCTACCCCCGACTTCGTGAAAGGTTAAGTGTGATGAAGGTATCCATTCCGTCATAAACTTTTCCTTCCTTACCATTACATCTTGATAGCCCCACCATCTTTGCGAATACCTTCATACCTATTTGAGACTAGTTATTCGAGTATTGTCGGGATTCGCGAAAACTTGTGCACCATAGTGATACAATATCATATTGTTGCATCATTGGATATAACATATAGTGCAATTGTTTACTCCCGTGCATATCTTGTGATACTTATCTCATGTTTGTGGTTGAGGCTTAATAAGAAGAGTGGAAAGGAATAAAAGAGCAAAAAAAGCTTTTAAGCAAGAAAGAGAATGACCATAAGCTTATGAGCAAAGAGTTGAGCATGATAAGAGATACTTACATGCAATAGGAAACATTTAGCTTGCATACATATAGGTTGGTGCCAAGTGGTGAATCGTGCCCAAGTGTGCAATCAAGCTAGTGCTCTCCTAGTGTTTGTGCAACACGAGCATTCGTCTTCATTACGCAATTTTGTATTGCTCATCCCTATAGTTGCACAAGCCCCATTATCCCACCGTGTGTGTTTCTTTATTGCCCTCCTCTATATTTGTGATCAATTGCTTTGCATTTTGAGTCCTTTGGATTTATTTCAACATTTACAATATCTTGGACTTCAATTTGCATGGAATGTGTGCCACTTGTCCTAACCAAGCCACTTGATAAACTTTTACTTGTAGGTGCGAGTGAACAAGTCCTGTACCAATTCCACTATTATTTCATCTCACATTGAGTGATACGAGATACATCCTCAACTTTGGGAAAAGGTAGCTTGGTATTGTTTATATCATTTCCTACTCACCTTCGCTCGAGTCTTGTGATGGATAGGCAAAGCACATCATCTCCGGTCTACAACCACGATGATGAGTTTGATGCTATGAAGAACTTCATCGATGCCAAGATGGACAAACAAATGGAGGAGCTCAAGGCCCTCATCAAGAACCGCAAGCAGTCTTCCTCATCTTCGAGAAGACGCTCAAGTGCAAAGACTCCCAAGATACCATCTCCGGCAAGTACACACAAGCATCGACATCGACATGACCATGAAGAGCGAGCTTCAGGCCAGTCGTTGGCTGCTCTGCCAACCCCGTGCACACGGGCCCTCGACCCCCGTGCACACGGGACCCCGTGCACATGGCCTCCTGCACCCCCGTTCACACAGGCTGTACAGTACAGCGACTTCGACTACAAGGCTGCGGCTCCTTCAACACCTTTGGCATCTTCGCTAAGTGACTTCAAGGCATCTTCCCCTTTGGATGTACGGCATCTTCGCCTACTCCACGAGCTCAAGTCCACTACTCCCTTGAGCTACTACGACCTCGACACCAACAACGAGATTCCTTTCTATGGGACTCTAGAACCCGAGGAGTATCTCGAGTGGGAGCGTTTGATCGACGACTACCTCAAGCTACATCAAGTCCCTCCCGGAGATCAAGTGAAGTGCGCCTCAAGAAATTTCCACGACTACGCGTCCACATGGTGGCTTCACACACCTTCGGAGAGCTACGACATGAGTTGGCCCAAGACGAAGAAAGCTATGCAGCGAGAGTTCATGCCTTCCACCTACACAGAACATCTTCAACGCCAATTGGAGAACACCATAAAAGGATCCATGTCCCTCAACGAGTACTTCAAGAACACGAAGGAAGCCTTGCGACGTGCCGGCATGGACGACCCCATTTGGATGAAGTTCTACTTCATGATGGGATTGAACAACAACATCTCCAAGACTATCTTCCTCGAGAACTACAAGTCCCTCGACGACAACTACATTGGTGCTCTCAAGGCGGAGCAAGAATTCATGAAGGCCAACTATACTTTACCCCGAGCTCACTTCGCACCGACCATGCTACAAGATGGCGAGAGTGATGATGTGCCATCTTCGGCCTTCATCCATGACGAGAGTGATGATGTGCCATCTTCGGCCTTCATCCATGGCGACGACTATGAGATGGTTGAGCATGGGATTTTCCCTTCGACCACGGCGATGTATGATGACTTGAATGACTTCTGCCACCACATTGAGTGTGAGAGTTACTTCACCACTAGCCCCATATATGACGAGTTGCCCCAATTCCCATGTGAGGACAGCCACCACCACCAGCACTTGAGTGATTTGAGTGACTCCACCATATGTGACATTGAGTGCACCTACCTTGAGGGAGTGAGTGAGCCACCACCACATAGAGAGAGTGAGGTAGTTGATGAGGCATATGAGGCAATTTCTCTTTCTAACAACATAACCTCTACCTATATTGTGTCTTCTCATTTGGTGCTAGGTCCCATCTATGATGACGTGCCGATCTTCGATGACTTCGTCCTTCCTTTGGACAAGACGATGGCCATGGTGGAATATGATGCACCCCCACATGGTTCCATCAAGATGAAGATGACCACCATTTGGTATTTACCACCTCACCTACACCACTTGAGTGGAATGAACAAGGTACCCATGAACACTCGGTAACCTCACAATCCCATGAGTTGACGAAACGAGCGCTAGAGAGCAATGATGACTTGGGATCCCGTGGATTGTCCTTACCACCACTCCCTTCGCGTAAAGACTTCGCACATCTCTTCTACACGGCCCTCACATGGTTATGGGTTATTTACCACATCTCACTTTATGCCCATATTGCCATGTTCACTTTGCATGATATGCTCATTCCTATGCCCTTGCCATGCACTTTTGTGACCCATGCTTTGCATTACACATGATTCTTGATTCTAGTACTTGTATGTGTATTTGCAAGCTTGGCGGAGATATCACTTGTTATTGCCATGTTTACTTTGTGCCCCATGCCTATGATGATACTATGATCTTGCTTTGTGTTCGTGCTTGCGATATGTCATGTGCATTGCCTATATCCACTATTTTCTCACATGACATGATTGCCATCATTTCCTCTAGTGTGTTGCATCTTCGCTCCACTAGTTTGCATGGCATGATTACCATGATTGACTTGTTTGCATCACACATGTTGAACAATTGTTCTTTCCGTTGTGTTGAGTGCCACGATATCTTCACTCCACCCTATGCACATTATGCTTGGATTGTCTTGCACTTGCCCCATGTGTTTAGACATCTCATTATATTTGGTGTTGTGAATGATTCCTATACATACCATAGACCGTTTGTTGAGTGCTTTATGCATGCTTGCTATGACCTCGAGGTAGATGCTTGTTCACTTGTCAGGCATATTAGCATCTTCACCTCCCATTTGCATGCTTGTTTCCATGATGTCCTTGATTGTGCTCAACTTATATGCTTAAATGCCATGCCACACTCCTTTGTCAAACCATATGCTATGCTTGATGACAACACTTGTTGGGTGAATCACCTCTTGAATGCTTGGTTTTGCTCTTACGCCAACCACATTTTTTTCCAAGTGCTTGTTATCTTTGCTCCTTCTGAAGGAATTACAAGACGGTGCGTCATTGGTGAGTTCCCATTTGAAACTACAAGATGATGAATGCTTGGTGATCGTCAACTTCTACACGGCAACATCATCTCTTTCCCATGGTGATTTGGATTTCGATCTGAGGTCGGATCTTTCCCAGGGGGGAGGGGATGATGCGGAGCATCCTATGGACATCACCATGTCAAGAGTCCATTCCACAAGTGACACGTGCCACATCTACTTCATACATACAAAGGTGAATCATCTCCTTTACACGTGTCCACTTTTACCTTTCGAGGATGGTGTACTACTTGACCCCTCTCTCGTGTGCATACATAGGTGTGAGCTTGAGCTACACATTCATCAAGGAGGAGTCCAAGAAGAAGAGAACATCTACACCATCCAAGAGGGAAGCCTGGAAGCGGAGACGGAAGCGCCAAGAAGAAGGCAGCAGATCCCAGGCAACCCCGTGCGCACGGGCCCCTCCTACCCCGTGCCCATGGGCCTCCCAGGCTGGCGGACCTGAAGACCCCATGTGCACAGGCGTGTACCGTGCCCATGGGACCCCCGTGTCCACGGGCCCCACGGACCCCGTGCGCACGGGCTCATGCGTCAGGTCTCTGGATACCCCGTGCGCACGGGCTCCACTTACCCCGTGCACACGGGCCCCCCTGTGTGTGGCTGTTGGGCTTGGCCCTTGTATTCCCATCTCGTCCCTACTTACCCCTTCATCCCTTGGACCTATATATACTCCCTATCCTCCTCCATTTAAGCAAAGCTAATAAGAGACACAAATCATAGAGCTTAGCTCATGTACCTCCCCTTGTGGGATTCCTCTTGAGAGAGAAGGCTCCATCAGAGTATAAGACCTCCATTGGAGAAGATCCCTAGGGATGCAAGCCCCCCTTTGGGGAAGGATATACCTAGAACATCAAGCCCTCATCTCCTTCATAGGATTTGGGATGAACTCTACCATGTATCTTGTTTCCCTTTGATTGTTCATGTACCTTGTGGATCTTGTGTGTTTGTTGGTCTAGTGGATGTGTGATTGGACTTGTTCTTGATTGTTCCTCTTGTTTTCCCTCCTTGTGTTCATCTTGTTCTTGGGGATTCCCCCTCCAATTCATGAAAGATCTCTCCATAGGGTTACACCCTACAACAGGCAAGGGGGAGAAAAGAAAGGGACCTTTGGCCCTATTTATAAGGATGGAAGGATAACTGACATGCGCGGGAATCGAGGAGACCAAAAAATGGATATGTGACGACGCAAATGCCTTGATTTTCGAGATAGTTATTAAATATAAGGATCCGTTAAGATATGCTGGGTATTGTGCAAAATTAATAACAGATGACGTCATGGCGGGTCTCCGAAATTCCAGGAGATGATGTCACGGCGGGTTACCATATCGTGTGGGAACGGGTGAAGAAGGATCTTTTCTAAGTGTTGAAGATTGACATGAACAAGTTCAAATCAACCTAGGGCCTAATGTTGGGGATATAACTATTAGGTATGACCCGCCCAGGAGGGGCCGGGTTATACCAACAGCGGTGCATTATCACGAAGCCCATGAAGGTATTGAAGATGGTGGTTCATGAAGATGGCTCACTAAGAGCCCAAGGCCCAAAGGTGGTTTAAGGCCCATAAGTGTAAACCGCCATATATGTATGACTTGTATTGTAAGGCATGTGTATTTGGTCACCGAGCCGGACACGTTGTTATGAACCGGCCGGGACTCTGTAAGCCGCAGGGCGTCAACCTGAGTGTATAAAGGGACGACCTTGCGGCGATTTAGGGCAAGAGACAACAAATCGAAAGCTAGGTCAAGCATATTCGCTCCCTAGTAATCGAGGCATCAACAATATCACCGCAAACTGGATTAGGCCTTTACCTTCACCGCAAGGGGCCGAACCAGTATAAACTCCATGTGTCCTTTGTCCGGTTTAACCCCTTTAAGCTAACCCTATTGCGATGGCTCCACGACTAAGTCCTCTTGTGAGGACATCTGCCATGAAAATTCCACGACACTTCTCCCAGGGAAAATACGTCTGGATGACGTACTTCAAGTGTTCCCAGTGGGGGCAAAGAGAAGCATGCCAGCCCCAGCACCTTGTAAGGTGAAGTCACCATCGAAATGCATGATCCACTCTTGGGGTGCTTCCTTGGCGGGCATAACTGTTTCTACCACTTCTTCATCGGGGGTTGGCATCCATTCAGACTCTGCCAATGCTCTGCTCTAAATAGTTGATGTGCTCTCAAACTTCAAACCAAAGCTGGATAACTCCAAGGCCCACTCCACTATTCTCTTGGTAGCCGCCGGGTTTCAGAGTATCCATTGCAAAGGGAAACAGGTGACAATCGTGATCTCGTGGGCTTGGAAGTAGTGGTGTAGTTTCCTTGAGGCCATGACAAGGCCAAAAATCAACTTTTGCACGCGAGAGTACCTGGATCTAGCCCCCCTGCAAAAGGGAGTTGATGAAGTACACTAGGTGCTGCCCCACCTTCTTCCTTGCCACAACCTTGGGGCTGCCTCCATTGCCTTGCTCTTCTCTGATTTGATCTTCATCTGACCTTACTAGGGTGTGCTCACTTTCCTCCCCGGGAGGGACGCTGGTTGTGGCTGCCGCTTCTTCCACTTCCTGATGTGCCACTAGTGCTGCACTAACCACTCGATTAGTCACCGCCAAGTATAGCAGCAACAGCTCTTGTGGCTTGAGAGCGACCAAAGTGGGCACAGAGGACAAGTAGGCCTTCAAATCTTGCAGGGCAGTGTCAGCTTCCGAAGTCCATTCCATGGGTCCTGCCTTCTTCAAGATTTTGAAGAACGGCAAGGCATGCTCGGCAAACTTGGAAATGAACCTGCTGAGCGCGGCAACGCACCCAGTTAAACGCCTTACGTCCTTAACTGTCTTGGGTGCTGGGATCTACTCGATAGCCTTGATTTTGTCGGGGTTGGCCTCTATCCCTTGGTGGGACACAAACAAGCCAAGCAGCTTGCCGGTAGGAACACCAAACACACACTTCTCCGGGTTCAGCTTTTGGTTGATCTTGCACAGATTAGGAAACATCTCCTTTAAATCTTGAATGAGGGTCGATCTTTCCTTGGTCTTGACCACAATATCATCCATGTAAGCCTCAATGTTTCTGTGCAACTGTGGCTCAAAACCAATTTGAACTGCCCTTGCAAAAGTGGATCCAACGCTCTTTAACCCGAAAGGCGTCCATATGAAGCAGTATGTGTCATATGGGGTGATGAATGCTGTTTTCTCTTCGTATTGCTTGGACATAAAAATCTGATGATATCTAGAGTATGCATCCAGAAAAGAATGCAGGTCACACCCGAAGGTGGAATCCCCTATCTGATCGATGTGCGGCAAGGGAAATGGGTCCTTCGGGCATGCCTTGTTCAGATCAGTAAAATCTAAGCACATCCTCCATTTTCCATTGGCCTTGCACACCACCACATGATTTGCTAACCATGTGGGATGTAGTACTCCTCTGTCCAGACCAGTTGCCCCAAGTTTCTTAATCTCTTCGGCAATGAACTACTGCCGCTCAAAGGCTTGCTTCCGGACCTTCTGCTTGACAGGTCGGGCATGTGGGCAGACAGCTAGGTGGTGCTCGATTACATCCCTAGGAACACTGGGGATATCAGATGGTTGCCAGGCAAACATATCGATATTCGCCCACATGAAGGGAACGAGTGCGCTTACCTATTTGTCATCGAGGGTGGGGGTGGCACCGATAGTGAAAGTACCATCAACGCCAGCCAGCTCGGCCGGGATATTTTTCACAGCGGGTGCAACAACCTTGGACTTCTTACTATTGGAACTCTCCGACAAGTCATTGACAGGTGCAGCGTGCTCCAAAGAGGTACACTTCCCAGATTCCTTGCTGGTGTCCCTGTTAGCTTTCTTCTTTCCTTTACTTTCCTTGGCGGGTACAGTAGCTTCAGCGGCCTCTGCCGCGACTGCCTCCCGGTACATGTTGTCCATGCAAATGATTGCATCCTTCTTGTCTGATGGAATATAAATGATGCCTATCGGCCCTGACATCTTCAGGGTGTTGTAGGCATAGTGGGATTCTACCATGAATTTGGCCAGACCTTGGCGACCAAGAATTCCATTATACGGCAGGGGGAGGTCGACCACATCAAACATGATATTTTTAGTCCGGTAATTCAACTCTTCCCCGAATGTCACCCGCAACATGATATTCCCCTTAGGGAGACTCCTACCGGGTTTGATTCCTTGAAACGTGCCCATGATCTTGAGCTCTTCCTTTGCTATCTGAAGTTTGCTGATGACCTTTGGTTAAATCAGATTCAACCCGGACCCGCCGTCAACCAACATCTTCGTGACTTTGAGGTTGCGGATTGTTGGTGAGACCAACAACGGCAAGCACCCTACCACAGTAGTCCAGTCAGGGAGGTCCTCTTTGTTGAAGATAATTGGCGCGCGTGACCACTTGAGCGGCCTTCGAAAATCTGTCGCTGGCTCCATGGTATTGACTTCACGTGCCCACTGTTTTAGTTGGCGGTGAGAGGAGTGCAGAGATGCACCCCCGTCAATGCATAGGGCGTCAGTAGCTTTCTGGAATTCCTACTCGCTGGTTTCCTCTTCATGCCCTCCATCACTCTCATCATTGCAATCCACCTTCTCGCGGCCTCTGGCGGGTTTTCCTTAATCTTTAGGAGCCTTCCCGGGACAGCTTGCTCCGCCGCCTCGGCCCTTCCCGCCAACACCATTATGACCTTTCTCCTTATCCTGGTTCTCATACTTAGCTCTCTGTTTCTTGACAACCTAGTCAACTTGATGACACTCCTGGAGATCGCGGCCCTTGGTCCGATGAATCTTGTAGTACGGCCCATCACCTTTCCTAGCTTTCTCGGAAGTTAAGGCTTCCCGCCAGTCGGTGCACGTGGCAACCTCCTTGCCGGGTACCTTAGTCTTGGCCTTCTTGCCAGTATTAGGTGTGCCCGATCCCTCAACAATCATCACTGCCTTATCCTGCGCCATTTATTGCGCTTCTTGTTCTTCTTCTTCTGATTGGTGGCATCATCATCATCCTCTGAGTCGACGCCGATGCCATCCTCTTCTTCGGGGAGCCTCCTCCCCTCCTCTACTCGAGCACACTTATCCACCAGAGTGTAAAGCTCCTTCAAAGTCTTGCGCAATCAAACATTCATTTGGGAACGTATCCGATGATTGCGCATGTTGGACTGGAACGCAGCTATCGGAGCTGTCGGGTGGATGTCTGGAATGTTTCTGTGCACTCGACTGAACCTCTACATGTACTTCCATAGAGTTTCTCCTTCCTTCTACGGGAGAAGTTGCAAGTCGCTGGGCCGCCCTGGTTCTTGTTGGCCGCCCGCTAAGGCGCCAATGAACTCATGGCACAGGTCAGCCCAGGTCAAAATGGAGTTCTCCGGCAGATGCACCAGCCACGATCTCACATTTTGCTTGAGCACCAAAGGGAAGTAGTTGGCGAATATCTTCTCATCCCTTCCCCCAGTAGCTTGAACGGTGATGGTGCAGATGCTGAAGAACTCTGCCAGGTTCAGTCTCCCATCATACTTCTTTCGTACCTCTGGCTTGGACATGTGAGCAGATGGCCAATAGACTTGATGCAACTCACGGGTGAAGGCAGGGCACCCAACCTCGAAAGGCAAGTACCCGCCTTCAGCGAGTGCAGGCTCATCGATGTTGTGGCCATCGCGCATGTCGGACTGGCGGTGGGTGTCGTGGTGTCAGACACGCCTTCCCTTTGCATGTCCTCCGGGGCTCGTTGTTGGCCTTGACGTGCTCGAGGGTCGGACAATGCCACCGAGACATCGTCGGGTTCTTGGTGGTACGGTTCCCGCGCTGGTTGCCGTGGAGGGGAATGCACCGTAGGAGTGGCCCCTTTCGCAAGACTAGTAGTGTGGGCCATTGTCACCTGGGGAGGCCATGGCGGGCCATCTCGCTGTGATCCTCCCGCCTCGCGAAGCCAATCAAGCTTTGAATGGTGGCTCTCCACTCATCCATCTGACCAGCTGCCGGCGGAAATCTCAGCAGCAGCTGGGCCCGCGCCATGGCCTCCGAAGCAGTGCTTGGCATGGGTGATGATGATGTAGACCGTAGTGTCGCTTGGCTCCTGACGATGCTGGTAGTGGCTGCGCCGTACTCTCACCGTCCCGAGCCAGTCGCTTGGATGGAATGGTGACCGGGTGGAGGCGCTTGTGGACCAGAGGCTCCGTTTGGTGCATTGGTTGGGTCGGCTTGCTTCGGGGGTGGTGCATGTCCTGTGGCTGCGCCCGCGGAGGGGGCGGCCGCTGGACTACGATTCACCGCAGAGCGAGTGCCACCGCTGTGGCTATGCCCCTCGGCTGGGCAGAGAGGTGCAAAAGGTATAATCTCTCTCCCCGTACCTCGCAGAGCGTGGTCACCAAGATGTTGTTGGCGTTGTCCTTCTCTGGTGCCTCCTGCTCCAGTTTGGGCCGAAGGGGAGGTGGTAACAATGCCGCCTGCATCGACCACGTCCCCTGCAGCGTCCACATCCCCATGCTTTCCCGCAACCCTCACAACATCGACGCTCGCGGACGGTGGGGCCATCGAGGTGGACGGGTGAACTATGGCACTGGGCTTCTTCTTGGACGCCATAGTTGATGGAGCCGTCAATGAAGAAGATGGTGATGAGGATGGCGTGCTTCTTATTCCCTCGGGTTCGTGCAACTGATCCCCCTACCTAGCACGAAAGATGTCATGGCAAACCATGGCCACCTATGGGGCCATGAGCCCCTTGTGGTTTGGTAGGTGGGATGAGCACATTGCACAAAGAGCGGAGAGCGTCGCGCAGCACGACAGAGATCACACGGGAAATTTTACCCAGGTTTTGATGCGGAGCGACCCAAGGTCATCCCCATGGATGCACCTACACCTCCAACGACACTACTTGGACCAATGACACGAGCCCGAGCCAAGGCTATCGAAGATAAGGTGAACTCACTCCTCTCTGAACTCCCACTTTCTATGCATGAGACATGGCTACTACCTAAGTCCGAGGTGTTGTGCATGATTAGGCACCAAGAGGGCCATCCCGAAGATGCGCATGAAGATGTACAAGTCCCCAAGTCCACGGATGCGGAGAACCAGCGGAAGGAGCCAAGGGCATCTCCCAGGCCCCGGACTCAGGCCAAGGCCCCGGACATCCAGCCCCTGGAGCGTCATCCACTTCAGCAGCACAGCCGCCAGAAGCTACATGCCCGGGACAACCAGCCCCAACAGCCCGGACATCTGGCCTCTCCCGAGCCCCCAGACATCCGGCCACCGACCCGAAAATCCGGCCCCTCTGAACCCAAGAGCAAAAAATGCCACCACTCCATCCCGGACATCCGGCATCGCCTGAAAGCCCGGACATCCGGCCCGACCAGCCCGGACGTCCGGCCTCCCCTGTCTGCGCACAGTGAAGGGCCGAGGCCCGTGTATCCCTTCTCCCCCGTAGACTATTTATACTCCACCCCGTACAACTTTCTAGGGTTAGGATTGGTTTAGCTCATTTTAGAGATAGAGCATTGCTCATCCACATCGGATCTACTCCACAAGAGAGACCGCGGCCTCTTCAGAGATGATCCGTTTGGATACAAGACCTCCTTTTGGAGAAGAACTTCAAGAGCTCCTCATAGAGAAGACCGGATACCGTGTACCGTCCGTAGTTTATTGTGGATCGTGTATCTTACTTTATGTACTCGAGGATCTAGCACATGTGTGACTATTTCTTGTTTGTTGAGTGATTCTCTCGTGTTTCCCCTTGTGATTTCCCTTGTGTTCCTCGTTTTCTTCACGGGATCCGCTCCTTTCGTGAAAGATTGGCCGATTAGGGTTCTACCCTACATCATCTTGGTATCAAGAGCCACGTTGATCACGATTTCGGAGCCTCCCCATTGTGTTTCTTGCCTTGTTTTGTGGTTTTTCGACCTAATTCGAAAATTCCCCACCAAAAATAGCCCCAATTTTTTTTGTGATTTGTTGGTGTGTTGAGATTTTGTTGGTTTGCATCCATGGATTTGCTTTGTTTTCAGTGGATATAGCTTCCCATCCTTTCCCCCCCAATTTCCATCCACCAATTCCGTCAAATTTCACCCGAATTTGACCTCTCCATGCGGTGTTCATCCCGTTCATCCTCGGATCCAGAGCCCGGACATCTGGCCTCCGGACTTCCGGCCTTCCACCTGGACATCTGACCCCTGGCAGCAACATCTCCAACCACCGCCCCATTTTACGTCCATTTTTTCACCAAATTTTGTTTCCGGTGGCCGCCGTATGTCGTATATACTTTCGCATACCTCCAACACTTCCGTATAACCAAGCCATTTTTGGACCGTTTCGCTCTCCAACACATTTTCTACTTCGAGGTTTGAGAATTTGAGTGTGGTACCGTATCCTTTTGTGCTTCGGCTATCTAGGTACGGTTCGACTTCGACATCACCGCTGCTCATTTTCGCCACGGAAGCATCCTACATCATCAGCATCGTCCTACACCGTCATCAACAACGACCACCTCGACTACACCTTTGTATTCGTGCCACCATTTTGACACCATACCGGAAGCAAGACCGGTAATCTCATCTTGGTATTGGACATATCACTCTTGCCATTACATTGATAGCCATTATAGCCTTACTCCTTTGCGTTGCTTACCCATCGAGACTAGCCATTGAGTATTGCCATCAACGAGACTTGTGCACATTAGTGATCATACTTCTCATATCATCCATATATCATTGTTGCATATATTGGTATCGTCTCTTGTGTCACAAAGTTGTCATTGCATACTCACTTGCTATATCGGTTTGCAAGCATTGCATGAGAAAAGAGCTCAAACATCAAAGAGCCAAACAAGCTTTTAAGCAAAGAGAAAAGATAAGAAAAGAGCTTTTAAGCAAGAACCATAACATCTTATAACATTAAGATTGTCATACTCGATCATCCTGGATCATATCATAGCAACACCTTGCATAGACCATATTTGGGATAGCAGTCGTTGCATTTTTGCTAAGTAGGTTGTGCACAAGTTCTTGTATCCGCCTATTGTGCAATCGTGCTAGCGTCTCTCTAGTGTTGTGCAACAAGAGCATTTTTGTGGATTCCACATTTTGGCTCATCCTTGGTTGCCCAACCCCATTTATCTTTTTGCGTGTGTGTTTCCGTGTACCTTATATGCTTGGTCTACTTGTTACATTGCATCTTGCGAATCTTTTCCAACATTATTGAAGCTCACTTACAATTGCATCAAATTGTGTGCCACCATCCTAACCAAGCTCCACCAAAAGTTTTACTTGTGTAGGTGTGAGAAACTGACAAGAGCTAGTACCAATTGTGCTATTTCCTTGTCCTACATTGGAGTGATCCTCGATCCACTTTCAACTTCGGTCAAGGTACATTTGGTACTCGTTCTTCACTTTCTACCACTCACATTTGTCTTGGAATGATGGATAGGCCAAGTACTTCTACCAACCCACTCTTCATGGAGCAAGACGACGACATGAACTCCTTCATCACCAAGAGCCGCCTCTTTGGTGCACAACGTGCTTTGCATCAAGAGCAACAAGCGATGAGTGAACGCATCGACAACCTTGCCACCGACTTGCGACTTTCCGAGGAACGTACAAGGGACTACTTCGACCACAAGCTCGATGATCACAAGCAAGAGAATGACGCAAGGATGGACGAAATTCGTGATTTGTTGCTCAACCGCTCTTCTTCCACTTCAAGAAGGATCCGTTCGAGCCGACACTCCGACTTCACCCTCTCTGGCTCGAGTACACCGACATCGTACACTCTTCGCCGAGCCGCGCGCACCAATCATCCAGCAACCCTCAATCCCCTACACGACACTTACTCTCAAGAGCGCCGACAATGTCAAACTCAAGAGGCCTTGATGTAGGGTAGAACCCTAGTGGCCCTATCTTTCACGAAAGGAGTGGATCCCGTGAAGAACGCGAAGAACATGAGGAGGGAAACGAGGGGAACACAAGAGAACACTCAAACCAACAAGTATGATCACACATGTGCCAGATCCTCGAAACACAAAGAGAGATACAAGATCCAAAGTCAACAATGGACGATACAAGAGGTAACCGGTTCTTCTCCATGAGGAGGTCTTGAATCCACAAGGGGATCTTCCTGTGAGGGGTCTTGAATCCAAGGTCGATCTTCTCCGTAGAGGGTCCGCGGTCTCTCTCGTGGAGTAGATCCGATATGGATGAGCGAAGCTCTATCTCTCAAATGAGCTATCACAATGCTAACCCTAAAACGTAGGTGGAGGGGAAGTGTATATAGTCTAAGGGGCGAAGGGGTACATGGGCCTCGGCCCAGAAGCACTGCACCTAGGCAGGGAGGGACGGATGTCCGGGGCTTCACGGGGAGTCGAATGTCCGGGCTGATGGAGCTGGTCACAGTGCTCTTTAGAATGGCTTGTCTGGATTTTTGGGGGCGAGGCCGGATGTCCGGGTGTTGGCGAGGTGCCGGATGTCCGGGGCTGACGCCAGATGTCCGGGGCCTGTAGCACTTCGGCTGTAGGGCTGCTGCTATTGTTGACATCTTCAGGGGCCGGATGTCCGGGCCAGGGCCGGATGTCTGGGTCCTGGGAGATGTCTCCGTCTTCTTCCGTCGTCGCTTCCATGCTTCCCTCGCAGATGGTGTAGTTGTTCCTTGGCGCTTGCACTCCTCCTCGTCATCCGTAGTGTTCCGAAAATACCTATGCATGCACACGAGAGGGGTGTCAAGTAGTATACCATCCTCGAAGGGGTCAAGTGAGCACGTGTAAAGGAGATGATTCACCTTTATGTATGTGAAGTAGATGTCGCACGTGTCACTTGCCAAACGGACTCTTGACATGGTGATGTCCATAGGATGCTCCGCATCATCTCCCCTCCCTTGGGAAAGATCCGACCTCGGATCGAAATCCAAATCACCATCGGAAAGAGATGGCGTCGCCATGTAGGAGTGGTCGATCACCAAGTTCTCGTCATCTTGAAGCTCGAAATGGGCACTCTCCAATGTCGCACCATCTTGGGATTCCTTCAAAAGTAGCAAAGAAAACAAACACTTGGAAAAACAAATGTGGTTAGCGTTAGTGCAAAACCAAGCATTCAAGAGGTGATTCACCAAACAAGTATCGTCATCATGCAAAGCATATGGTGTGACAAAGGATTGTGACATGAGATTAAAGCATGTTTGTCGGTGTCAAAACCGGCGAATCTTGGGTAGGGGGTCCCGAACTATGCGTCTAAGGTGGATGGTAACAGGAGGCAGGGGACACGACATTTTACCCAGGTTCGTGCACTCTTGATGGAGGTAAAACCCTACGTCCTGCTTGATTATTCTTGATAATATGAGTAATACAAGAGTTGATCTACCATGAGATCAAAGGGGCTAAACCCTGAAGCTAGCCTATGGTATGATTGTATGTTGTCCTACGGACTAAAACCCTCCGGTTTATATAGACACCGGAGGGGGCTAGGGTTACACAAGGCCGGTTACAAAGGAGGAGATATACATATCCATATTGCCTAGCTTGCCTTCCACGCCAAGTAGAGTCCCATCCGGACATGGGATGAAGTCTTCAATCTTGTGTCTTCATAGTCCAACAGTCCGTCCAAAGGATATAGTTCGGCTGTTCGGAGACCCCCTAATCCAGGACTCCCTCAGTAGCCCCTGAACCAGGCTTCAATGACGATGAGTCCGGCGCGTAGTGTTGTCTTCGGCATTGCAAGGTGGTTTCCTCCTCCGAATACACCACAGAAGAGTTTGAATAGAAGGATAGTGTCCGACCCCGCAAAATAAGTTCCACATACCACCGTAGAGAGAATAATATTTCCACAAATCTAATTTGCTGACACGTTTTTGCAGCATGACACCACGCCATGGCCCGGTAATTATTCGAACCGTTTTTCTTTAACCAGCCCCGCACATAATGCGAGGCTGTTTCTTGACACGTCTTGTCAAAGCAGAGATCGCGTTCCCCTTATTACGGGATTCTCATCAATACGGGCGTGGGTAACCCAACCGCGCCACCAATTACGGCGCTTGGGGGATAAGAAAGTTTTACCAGGCTAGTGGGGGGTGCATTGTTTCGTCCACCCTTATAAAGGGATAAGGTCTCAACTTTTTCTACCCACACCTTCTTCCTCCTTTGCTCATCCATTCTCGCGCACTCGAGCTTCAACGCCCAAGTCCACATCCTTCTCCTCAACTCTCTCCAAATATTTCCGGAGCAGGAGGCAAGTGGATGGCCTCCTCTGTCATGGAGGGGCACATCGAAAAGCTACATGGAGCCGGATACTTAGCCGCGGACATCATGCACCGGCTGCCAGCCGCGGGGCAGGTCGTCCCTACCCCGGAACCTCATGAAAGGGTGGTTTTCCTCCCCCACTTCGTTCGCGGACTGGGGTTTCCCCTGCATCCATTCGTCCGCTGCCTCATGTTCTATTATGGGCTGGACTTTCATGACCTGGCCCCGATTTCATCCTCAACATCTCGGTGTTCATCGTCGTGTGCGAGGCTTTCCTCTGCATCCGGCCCCACTTCAGCTTGTGGCTGAAGACCTTCAATATCAAGCCGAAGGTGGTGGGCGGCCAACAAGCGGAATGCCGCGGAGCCATGGTGGGCAGAATGCCCAACGTTATATGGCTTGCGGGGTCCTTCGTGGAGACCATAAAGGGGTGGCAATCGGGGTGGTTCTACATCACCGAGCCGCGTGACACCAACTGGGTGGCGGCCCCCGAGTTTCGATCCGGAATCCCCACTCGGCTCACTTCCTGGAAGGAGAAGGGCCTGTCCTGGGGTTCATCGGTGGAGCTGGACAGACTCCAGAAATGTATCCGGAACATGATAAGCAAGAAACTTAAGCTTGTCAACATAGTCCAGGTCATGCTCTTCCGCCGGATTTCAACTTATGGGAGTTCGACCCGGCCCAGCACCAGACTCTAAGCGAGCTCTTCGACACGATGCATAAATAGTGATACACTTCCAATCACCTCCTCTCCCTGCCCTACGGACAATGCTGAGGTATTGTCTCAAGGGGCACCGAGCCGGGGGGAGACAGTCCCGGAGGCGCCTCAAGGCGACCTTTCGGACTCCAGGAGCAAAGGGAGCAAGGCTCCCGGGGGCTCCAAGTTCGGCTCTCAGCCGAACACCGCACCAGAACCTCTAGTGGTTCCGGACTCGAGCAGGCGGTCCTCTTCCAAGAGGGGCAAGCTGCCCGTGCCGGTGACCTCTGTCCATCCAGAGGCACCGGACAACCTGATGGGAGCGCTTCACGGCGCTTCCATCGACAAAGAGCACCGCACTATTATGAGTGCGGTTATCAAGAAGGTTTAGTCCGCCTAGAGCGGATTAACTGAAGCTGTGCGAGCCTTCTAACAGGCTTTGAGGTAAGTATTTAAAATATAGGAAAATATTACCGCATAGATAGTAGCCCCTGATGCTCTGTTTGGTGTTAACAAAGAAAAACCGAATAGAGGATCAAATAATATTCGCATGAGTCTAAAATAAGTATGTCTGTATGCGTATGCAGGCTTCGCTGCTGACCTCTGCCGCACTGACTGCGGAGGTCACCGCACTGAAGCAGGACCTCGAGGGGTCCGAGAAAGAGCTCGGCCTTGCCAAGAGGCAGCTCGAGGAGAACAAAGGTAAGTAATACCTTGTCTATATATAAAGGAAAATGTGGTTGCGAAATGACAGGATCATCATGAATGTGCCAGGGGCCACGACCGAAGTGGCGACCCTGAAGCAAGCGCTGTCCGAGGCCGAAAACAAAGCGGCCAAGGAGCGCACCGAGCGGGAAAATCAAGAGGCACGGGTGGGCGAGGTGCAGCAAGAGCTCCAGGCTCTCGTGATGAAGCACGACGCTTTGGAGCTTGACTCGAAGACGCGAGAGTTTGAGCTTGCAGCGGCCCTCAAGAGCGCAAAGAATGCCAAGGCTGAAGCCCAAAAGGCCCTCCAGGAGGTTGAGGCGAAGAGGAAGATAGCGGTGGGTAAGGAATTCAATATGCAAACCAAGCATGTGCAAGTAAATTACTTGTTACTTACCCGAGTCCAGAGCTCTCCAGGAGCATTCGCAGATTTGCCCTGCACCGTGTCGGATGCCGTGGAATACTATCAGGCCGAGGAGGGAAGCTCGACGTAGAAATTGTTCTGGTCTCAGTATACTGGGACCAAACACCCGGTGCCTATGAGCGACCAGCTGAAGCAACTGGTCGAGCTGCACAAGGCGGCCGAACAGGCCATGAAGGGCTTTATAGTCCATATGTGGCCTGGCGACTCCCTTCCCAACAGCTACTTCGTCCTGGTGAGGCGGCTTGTGCAGGCCTGCCCACGGCTGGAAGTCATCAAGCGGTCCGTCTGTATCGAAGGTGCCCACCGGGCTTTTTCCCGTGCAAAGGTGCACTCGGCCAAGATGGACGCTGAGAAGCTGGTGAAGGAGGGGCCGCTGCAGGGCAAGGAGCATCGCCACCCCGAAATGTATTATGAGGGTGTCCTGAAGGGTGCCCGTCTTGTGGCGGACGAGTGTGCGAAGGATGTAATTTTTGAATGAACTTGCTCGTGTGATCCTGTATTATGAAAACGTGTTCATATGCGCTATGCAACGCTTGTTTGGATTTAAAATATTACCTTCTGTGCGGTTGTTTATCAAATCTGAGAGATGGCCAGTCGTCGGCTTCTGCCCCCATGCCACGAGTGCTGCGGTGTTTGGGATAAACCTGAGCACTCTTTTTCCCATTGTTGGGTCCTTCGAGGGAGGTAATCAGCAGAACGAACGAGGCAACCAGACTATAATGCTTTATCACTCTCACTTTTCCATAGAATTCTACAATTTTAAATTTTGGCGAAGCCCCTAGTATTCGGAAGGCCGAATTCGGGGCGCTATACACGCCTTAAGCCGAACAAAGCCGACTCCTCGCTCTAAGCGGCATAAGTCTTTAGGGACTCGAGACCTCTCAAACAGCGACCAACTCTCGCCTTATCATGACAGTTAGTTTTAGCTTTCTCTACTAAGGTGCTTAGCCCAGCTGAACCGGGGCACAATCTCAGTAGTTCTCCCAGTGCTACCTTAGCCGATATAGCGGAACGTAAGGTACCAAAACATGGGAGCCGGGCAAACCCAACTATTGACCCAAGACATGATTCGGAGCTGATGCATATAATGCTATAAGTTCGGGGTGTCGCACTGTCGAAAGTGTTCGGACTTCTCACGCCGTATTATGGGGTATGCTTAAGCCCCTGGCGTATTGGCCGTACTAGAGTGTACGAGTGCTGAATGTCATGAATGAACATATATATGTAAAAAAGTAGAATAAAGAATGCGATAATAGTCTAGTGCTATGCATTGTTTATTCAATAAGGTGCGTCGAATCAGAATGATACAATTGGTGCGATAAGCAAAAAGTAGGACTATTTGACATGTCCCCTCCAAGGGCAAGCTGAGGAATGGCATTTAAAGCAAGTATTTCACTCATTATCACAGGCCACTTGGGAGTTCCGTGGTGCGACGTAGCTTATTACCTCCTTGGTTGTTGCATCATGTGTTCGGCAATCATACTGCCGGATAGGGTTTCCAGAGATTAAAGTCCTGAAAGAGAGAAAAAAATCACAACGGGAAGCCCCTAGTGCGGTTGAGCCGCGTCTTGGGGCGTGCCGTAGTCGTGCCCCCCTCCCCAACTATGCCCATGGTATTTTCAATGCGTAATTATGTACGCGTGGCACGGATTTCGCCATTTGGCTGGAACTGGGGTGGGGCCGCTTTGCTATGCGAGCTCGGAACATGCCAGGTGCTCTTGTTGCCGATTACTCCGGGCGCGCTTGAAGGTGTTCGGGTCCATAATCGCCGAACTAGTGGATTGCCTTAAGAGGCTGCTTTGCGCTTCTGCTGCGAGGGCCATAGTGTGCTCCTCCGTGCGAAGAGAGCGCTCTGTGCTTCCATTGACTGTGATGACCCCCCGAGGTCCTAGCATCTTGAGCTTGAGGTTTGCATAATGCGGTACCGCATTGAATCTCGCAAATGCGGTTCGCCCGAGCAGTGCATGATAGCCACTGCGGAACGGGACTATATCGAAGATTAACTCCTCGCTTCAGAAGTTATCCGGGGATCCGAAGACCACTTCCAGTGTGACTGAGCCTGTGCAATGGGCCTCTACACCTGGTATGACTCCTTTGAAGGTCGTCTTTGTGGGTTTGATCCTTGAGGGGTATATACCCATTTTGCGCACTATGTCCTGATAAAGCAGGTTCATGCTGCTGCCGCCATCCATAAGGACTCGAGTGAGGTGAAATCCGTCAATGATTGGGTTTAGGACCAGTGTGGCGAATCCACCATGACGGATACTAGTGGGGTGGTCCCTGCGATCGAAGGTGATCGGACAGGAGGACCATGGGTTGAACTTTGGGGCGACCGACTCCAACGCATATACGTTCCTTAGCGCATGCTTCTGCTCCCTCTTGGGGATGTGGGTTGCGTATATCATGTTCACCGTCCGCACTTGTGGGGGGAACCTCTTCTGTCTGCCGGTGTTCGGCTATCGGGGCTCGTCCTCGTCATCTCTATGTGACCCCTTGTCTTTGTTTTCGGCATTTAACTTACCGGCCTGCTTGAACACACAACAATCCCTATTGGTGTGGTAGGCTGGCTTGTTAGGGGTGCCGTGTATTTGACATGAGCGATCGAGTATACGGTCCAAACTGGACGGGCCTAGAGTGCTTCTTTTGAATGGCTTTTTCCGCTGACCGGGTTTAGAGCCTTTGAATCCGGCATTGACTGTTGTATCCTCGGTATTGTCGTTGTTGATGCGGCGCTTATGTTTGCTGCGACGTGACCTGCCATTGCCATCCTTGGTATCCGAAGTACCATGGTTCTTTGATATGTTATTGCTGCAAGCCAGCCAGCTGTCCTCTCCCGCACAAAAGCGGGTCATGAGTGTCGTGAGGGCTGCCATAGATTTCGGCTTTTCCTGGCCGAGGTGCCGGGCGAGCCACTCGTCGCAGATGTTGTGCTTAAAAGCTGCTAGGGCCTCTGCATCCAGACAGTCGACGATTTGATTTTTCTTTGTCAGGAACTGTGTCCAGAATTGCCTGGCCGATTCCTCTGGCTGCTGAATTATGTGGCTCAAGTCATCAGCATCTGGTGGTCGCACATAAGTGCCCTGGAAGTTGTCGAGGAATGCGGCTTCCAAATCCTCCCAATAGCCAATGGACTCTGCTGGCAAGCTGTTGAGCCAATGCCGAGCTGGTCCTTTGAGTTTGAGTGGGAGGTATTTGATGGCATGTAGATCGTCACCGCGGGCCATGTGGATGTGTAGGAGGAAGTCCTCGATCCATACCGCAGGATTTGTTGTGTCGTTGTATGATTCGATATTTACTAGTTTGAAATCCTTTGGGATTTGGTGATCCATTACTTCGTCTATGAAGCATAGGGTGTGTGTGGCGCCTCTGTACTGGGCTATATCGCGACGCAGCTCAAATGAGTCTTATCCGCTGTGTTTGGCCCGGCCGGATTTACTTTTACTGTATCCGGCGTGACGGTTATCGTCCCGCATAGTGGCGCGCCCTCATGATCCGTAGATCGATCTTGCGTGTTTTGCTTTGTCCCCCAATACATCTTGCAGGTTTGGCGTATTTCCCCATGCCTTGACATTTTTATTTGAGTGGCGTCGGAGTGCGGGCTGAGCTTTTGGCTGAAATGCCTCTTTGTCGTGGCCACGAGGTGGCCGATCAGCCGCGTCATACGCTGGAGATGTAGGTTTTGGTGCTTCGTCCTCTAGTTGGGGTAGCAACCTGTGCTTTGGGTAACTCTTGGAGGGGCATTCTAGTTTATATTCCTCGGCCGCAAGGACTTCAGTCCATCTGTCGGCTAGCAAATCTTGATCAGCTTGAAGCTGTTGTTGCTTTTTCTTAAGGCTATTTGCCGTGGCTATAAGTCGGCGCTTGAAGCGCTCTTGTTCGATGGGATCCTCATGCACGACGAATTCTTCGTTGTCTAGGCTTGCCTCGTCTTCGGAGGGAGTCATGTAATTATCATCCTCCGCCTCTCCATATGCCGCTCTCTCAGGAGGGCTGGCTTCTCCATTCTCTTGCCCTAAATCTTGCTGGAGGGGATTTTTGTTGTCTTTGGCACTGTCTGGAGTGTTATTATCTCCTATGTCGGTGTCACCGCTTTTGCTTTGGCGAGACTTAGAGCAGCGCTGCTGACGTCGGTGCTTGGGTTGCTTCTTGAAGGGGTCATCCTCCGCTGTCCCGTCGCCATTGCCTTCTTTGGGTGTGTCTACCATATATATGTCATATGACAAGGTGGCTGTCCAGTGCCCTGTGGGCAGTGGTTCTTGTTCGCCTCCCGCATCGTCATCCATGTCGTCGATGTCTTCGGAGTCGAAGTCGAGCATGCCGGTCAAATCGTCGATAGTGGCTACTAAGTGGGTGGTGGGTGGGCGGCGAATTTCTTCGTCATCCGCATCCCAATCCTGCCGGACATAGTTCGGCCAGGACTCTCCTGAGAAGGAGAGAGGCCTTAATGAGTTCAGTATGTCGCCGAAGGGCGAGTGCTAAAAGATATCCGCGGAGGTAAACTCCATGATCGGCGCCCAGTCGGATTCGATAGGCACGGGCGCAGGCGGTTCGGAGTCCGTGGCCGGGGAAGGATCCGGCAACTTGGCATCACGGCTCTCGTGAAGGGTAAGGTCGATACTCGGCTCGATCGCCGCTGAGGATACGGCCTCCATGGCGGGGTCTATCCGCCCGTCCATGGATGGCGCAACTGGCTCCGAATTCAAGGTCGGAGCGGTTGCTGGCGCGATCTCCTGAACACTGTCCGATGGTAGAGCTAAATCATGCTCATCGTGACCGTGTGGCGCACTAGGCAAGGGCACGAATCCGTTGAAGATCAAGTCTACGCGGATATCAGCCGTGTAGTTTACGCTTCCAAACCTAACCTGGTGGCCAGGGGCGTAACTCTTGATCTGCTCCAGATGGCCAAGCGAGTTGGCCCGCAGTGCGAAGCCGCCGAATACAAAGGTCTGTCCGGGGAGAAAAGTCTCACCCTGAACCGCATCGCTATTGATGATTGAAGGAGCCATCAAGCCTAATGATGACGACACAAAGGAACTCTCAATGAAAGCACCAATGTCTGTGTCAAAACCGGCGGATCTCGGGTAGGGGGTCCCGAATTGTGCATCTAAGGCGGATGGTAACAGGAGGCAGGGGACACGATGTTTTTCCCAGGTTCGCGCACTCTTGATGGAGGTAAAACCCTACGTCCTGCTTGATTATTCTTGATAATATGAGTAATACAAGAGTTGATCTACCACGAGATCAGAGAGGCTAAACCCTAGAAGCTAGCCTATGGTATGATTGTATGTTGTCCTATGGACTAAAACCCTCCGATTTATATAGACACCGGAGGGGGCTTGGGTTACACAAGGTCGGTTACATAGGAGGAGATATACATATCCGTATTGCCTAGCTTGCCTTCCACGCCAACTAGAGTCCCATCTGGACACGGGACGAAGTCTTCAATCTTGTGTCTTCATAGTCCAATAGTCCGGCCAAAGGATATAGTCCGACTGTCCGGAGACCCCCTAATCCAGGACTCCCTCAATGTGAATCGAGCACAAGCAAAGAAATTGTGGGGACAATCATGTTAATGTGAGGTAGTGATGCACATATGTGTAACAAGAGAATAAGCATCTACCTCAAGATCATAGAAATCATGGGAAAATTGCTCAATGAAAGGTCTATGGTAGGCATAGGAATCATTCACAACACCAAATAAAATGAAGTGTCTAAACACATGAGTCAAGTGCAAGACAATCCAAGCATAATGTGCATTGGGTGTAGTGAATATCGTGTGTCACTCAACACAATGGAAAGTGCAATTGTTCATCATGTGTGAGGCAATCAAGGCAAGCATGTAGCAGTCAATGGGACATGGCATATGTGAAGTGATGACATTGTTGCAACCAAACATGTGATAGGAGCAAGTAATCCAAGAATTGGATGCAACACACAAGGCATATATATCATGATGCATGGAATTGTGAAAATGACAAGTGGAAACAAGATCTCTAACATGTGTGCAAGCAAGGGGTCCAAGATAACAAATAAGTCGCATGGTGCAAGCAGCACAAGAAGTATGATCCACAATATGCATGCTCATGGTTTGGGGGTTCTCAAAAGAGAAGGATATCACCTTGGAAGCATGTTCTTGTGCGTCCTTCACAATGCCGAAGTACAAGCAAGTGCGATGTAGAATCGTCGTGGTAGAAGGTGGTTCGCTCTCAAGAGCTCGGATTGTCAACTCACGTGACGTGGAAGTTGACACGAAGTCCAAGTATCTTACACATGCACACAACAAAATAAAGGATGTATGCGCATGGTAGATAAACACATCATCCATCATGATGGTTCTCTTCTCTTGCACATAAACATTAGAAGCACAAGTGCGTGAATGATATGATGCAACAATGGCAATATTCATGGCACTAGGTATCTGGTGCAAAGAGGTAAGACAAGCATGCTTCACAAGGAATATGTCAAAATCTCCAAATAGATTTGAGAATGCTATGGGGGCAATCTCATGAGCAAGGAGAAATGCATCATTGCACTCAATACATGGCAAATCATCTAGCATGAGAGAGGCAACATATGGAGATATATGACAAGAAGCAATAACAATCATGTCGTGCAAACTAGTGGAGCGAAGATGCAACACACTAGAGGAAATCATGGCAATGATGTCATGTGAGTAAATAATAGGCATAGGCAATGCACATGACATGTCGCAAGAACGAACACAAAGCAAGATCATAGTATAATCATAGGCATGGGGCACAAAGAAAACATGGCAATAACAAGCAATATCTCCACCAAGCTTGCAAATACACATACTAGTATGAGAATTAATCATCATGTGTAATGCAAAGCATGGGTCACGAATGCATGGCAAAGGCATAGTAATGAACATATCATGCAAAGTGAACATGGCAAGATGGTCAAAGGATATATAATGGACAATAACCCATAGCCGAGTGAGGGTCATGTAGAAGAAATGCGTGAAGTCTTTGCGTGAAGAGAGCGGTGGGAAGGACACTCCATGGGATCCCAAGTCATCGTTGCTCTCTGGAGCTCGTTTTGTCAACTCGTGGGATTGCGAGGTTGACAAGAATTCGTGGGTACCTACACAAAACAGACAGAAACGAAAGAGATTGTGTGTGTGGTAAATGTACACATCATCCATCATGATGTGTATGTACACATGAGAGTTAGTACAAGATAAGCATCGCTCAAAGAAATTTGATGCATGGTATAAGAACATGTCATCCATCATGAAAGAATAGTTATTGTGTATGACACGATGGGGACACAAATTGAGCGTGCAAGTATAAGGCACATCAATAGCATGTTTACTCATGGGGAGCATATTGTGCACACAAGTATTGGGATCATGCAATGAATGGGATGAATTAAAATCTCCTAAAATGTATGAGGAAACTATGGGGGTCTCCTCATGAGAAATATTGGAAACATCATATGGAGAAAATGGACAACATCCAAAACAATGCATATCCGAAGCTAGGTAGTCATGGCATGGCATATGAGATAAATGATGCAAAGGGAGCATATCAATATCATCACAAGAAAAACAAATGCCAATAACTATGGGCTTGTCATCTATGCCATATGTGCAAATTGGGTTAATTTTAATGGCATATGCATAGTCACTATGAAGAGATTGCAAATATGACATATGATTGATCTCATGCATAGCATATGACAAGTCAAGCGGATTGTCAAACATGATGTGACCGAAAGAATTGTCACAAAAAATCCTATGTAACATGGCATCACAACTAAAAGACTCCACATGGAAATCATCATACTCATCATAAATGGGTAAATCATCGCATGGGGAAATCATACTAGCATGAAGCATGTCAATAGGGGGATCAACATCATGCAAGCAATCAATGTCATGAATGTCTGCTAGTGGGACTAGAGCATCACCTTCACCTATGTTACCTTTGCCATTCCAGTCATGTGGTGTAGGTGAGGTGGGAAAGACCAAATGGTGGTCATCTTCATCTTGATGGAACCATGTGGGGGTGCATCATATTCCACCATGGCGATCGTCTTGTCCAAAGGGAGGACGAAGTCATCACGAATTGGTGCGTCATCATAGATGGGACCTAGCACCAAATGAGAAGACACAATAGAGGTAGAGGTTAAGTCGTTAGTGTTGAAAGTGGCCTCACATGACCTATCAACTATCTCACTCTCTCTATGTGGTGGTTCACTCACTCGCTCAAGGTAGGTGCACTCAATATCACATATCGTGGAGTCACTCATCTCACTCAAGTGGTGGGGGTTGTGGCTCTCCTCACATGGGAATTGGGGTAACACATCATATATGGGCCTAGTGGTGAAGTCACTCTCACTCTCAATATGGTGGCAAAAGTCACTCAAGTCATCATACGCCGCCGTGGTCGAAGGGAAAATCCCATGCTCAACCATCTCATCGCCGTCGCCATGGATGAAGGCCGAAGATGGCACATCATCACTCTCACCTCCTAAGATGGAAGCATCATCCTTGCTCGCCACCTTGTCGCTCGCCTCTAAAGCTTGGTCCTTGAGGTTCTCCGTAGTAGTACTTGTTGCCGCACCATCTTGAGAAAGAGTCAAAGTAGACTCGGCATCATCAATGCCACAAAGAGGGATGGCGGTGAAGTCGAACTTGGGAGCATTGTCTTGGAGCTCGTCGGGTTTGGACATCTTGGTGGTACTAGCCTCATGCTCGTTCTCATGGAGCTTGGTCGTCGCGAAGTGAGCTTGTGGTGGATAAGCTTTGGCCTTCATGAGTTCTTGTTCCGCCTTGAGAGCACCAATGTAGTTGTCGTCGAGGGACTTGTACTTGTTGAGGAAGATCATCTTGGAGATGTCGTTGTGCAATCCCATCATGAAGTGGAACTTCATCGAAATGGGGTCATCCACGCCGGCTCGTCGCAAGGCAATCTTCATCTCCTTGAAGTACTCGTCGATGGACTTGGATCCTTGGATGGTGTTCTCCTATGGGCGTTGAAGTTGTTCCGTTTAGGTTGGGGGCACGAACTCTCACCGCAAAGCTCTCTTCGTATTGGGCCAACTCATGTTGTAGGTCTCCGAAGGTGTGTGAAGCCACCATGTGGACGCGTAGTCGTGGAAGTTCCTTGTGGCGGACTTCACATGATCTTCGGGAGGAACTTGATGTAGCTTGAGGTAGTCGTCCATCAAACGCTCCCACTCGACATACTCCTCGGGTTCTTGATTCCCATAAAAAGGAATTGCATGGTCGATGTGGAGGTCGTAGTAGCTCGTGGAATACGAGGACTTGAGCTTGGGGAGATTCTCTTGAGCATAGTCTTGAGGTTCTTGTTGGCGAAGATGCTGTATATCCAAAGGCAAAAATCCCTTGAAGTCGCTTGGCGAAGATGCCAAGGGAGATGGTGAAGTCATTGAGCGGTTGTTGGTGTTGAGCTCTTGACCTTCATGTTCATGGTGGTGATGGTGTCGATGCCGATGTGACCTTGCCGGAGATGGTAGCTCGGAGACATGTGCTCTGGAGCGTCTTCTCGAAGACGAGGAAGACCGCTTGTAGGACTTGATGAGGGCTTTGATCTCCTCCATTTGAGCTTGCATCCTGGCGTCGGTGGAGTTGTTCGCGGCATCGAACTCGTCGTTTTTGTTGTAGACCGAACATGAAATGATATGATATGATACCAAGATAGCAATTGGGAGGTCTTGGTATCATACCATTTATATTCCCTCCCATTGCAATCATACCATATCATATTGGTATCATACCATTTATCATATCATGCGGGAACAATCTTGTGGCACAAAGGATGATATGATACCAATATGATATGGTATGATTGCAATGGGAGGTGTAGCTTGATGATCACTAATGTGCACAAGTAACGTTACCGGCAATACTCAAATGTCTAGTCTCGATAGGCAAGTAACGCAAAATGGGCTAGGGGTTATCAATGCAATGGCAAGGGAATATACAATGGAGAGATACCACGATACCAAGATGATATGGAGGTTACCGTCCTTGGCGATGATGAGTGGCGGTGATCTTGATGGAGATACCAAGATGATGGTGACTCGTCCCTAAGTAGCCGAAACACCTTAGGAAACGGAAAAACCGCGAACTCAAAATCTCAAACGTCAAATGTCAAATGGTGGTAGCAGGAAAGCGGTGGTGGTTTTGTGGAAGTTCAATGGCATTGGGGAATGTCAATGATGGGTTGTGGAGTATGCAATGCGGAAGTCAAGGGTCAGTTGGTGGACTATACACGGTGTCGGAGTTGGAAGCACGGTCCCTAAGTAGCCGAAACACCTTAGGAGACACAACTCACAACACAAACAAAATTGGGTTAAGTTGGGCTGGTGGAAGTGTATGGTGGTCAAGCCTATGCGGTACTGGTGGTGGTGGTTGATGAAGAAGCAACCATCCCTAAGTAGCCTAGACACCTTAGGAGACTCAAATCACTCCTCAACCAACCACTAATGCAATGGGGAACAAAATTGGTTAGGTTGCGAAAGTCGGTGGTGGTTATGCGGAGGTTGTGGTGGAAGCCCTAGGCAAAGATGCCAAAGTTCCAAACATTTGATGGAGTCAAATGGTGATGGTAGTATTTTTGTTGGAAGAGGGATGTCAAGAGCTTTTCAACGAGCGAAAGAACATCAAAAATGGACTCCGGATGAATTAGTTATGGACAAAACGGTGAAACGGGGAAGCTGAAATGTACAGGGGCCGGACATCCGGGGGTGGGGGACGGATATCCGGGGGCTGATGTCCGGCTTGGGGCCCGGATGTCCGGCCGATGGCCCGGATGTCCGGCCCGACGATTCCATATCTCGATTGGGACATCAAAACTCGATTTGGGGGCGGAAATAGATGAATTTGGGGCCAAAATTTGATGGATTTTGTGGATGGAAAGTGGGGAAAATTGGGGATATGCTAGATCCACTCGAAACCAAGCAAATCCATGGATCAAATCCAACAAAACTTCGTCAAACCAACAAATCAAAAAAAAATTTGGGGCTATTTTTGGTGGGGATTTTTGAATTTAGGACGAAATCAACAAAATTAGGCTAGAAAACTACGAGGGGAGGCTCTGAAATCATGATCAACGTGGCTCATGATACCAAGATGATGGTATCAAGAGACAAGCTGGCTTTGATCCAAGATGATGTAGGGTAGAACCCTAGTGGACCGATCATTCACGAAAGGAGCGGATCCCGCGAAGAACGCGAAGAACACGAGGAGGGAAACGAGGGGAACACAAGAGAACACTCAAACCAACAAGTATGATCACACATGTGCTAGATCCTTGAAACACAAAGAGAGATACAAGATCCAAAGTCAACAACGAACGATACAAGAGGTAACCTGTTCTTCTCTGTGAGGAGGTCTTGAATACACAAGGGGCTCTTCCCGTGAGGGGTCTTGAATCCAAGGTGGATCTTCTCCGTAGAGGGGCCGCGGTCTCTCTCGTGGAGTAGATCCGATATGGATGAGCGAAGCTCTATCTCTCAAATGAGCTATCACAACGCTAACCCTAAAACGTAGGTGGAGGGGAAGTGTATATAGTCTAAGGGGCGAAGGGGTACATGGGCCTCGGCCCAGAAGCACTGCACCTAGGCAGGGAGGGACGGATGTCCGGGGCTTCACGGGGAGTCGAATGTCCGGGCTGATGGAGCTGGTCACAGTGCTCTTTAGAATGGCTTGTCTGGATTTTTGGGGGCGAGGCCGGATGTCCGGGTGTTGGCGAGGTGCCGGATGTCCGGGGCTGACGCCAGATGTCCGGGGCCTGTAGCACTTCGGCTGTAGGGCTGCTGCTATTGTTGACATCTTCAGGGGCCGGATGTCCGGGCCAGGGCCGGATGTCTGGGTCCTGGGAGATGTCTCCGTCTTCTTCCGTCGTCGCTTCCATGCTTCCCTCGCAGATGGTGTAGTTGTTCCTTGGCGCTTGCACTCCTCCTCGTCATCCGTAGTGTTCCGAAAATACCTATGCATGCACACGAGAGGGGTGTCAAGTAGTATACCATCCTCGAAGGGGTCAAGTGAGCACGTGTAAAGGAGATGATTCACCTTTATGTATGTGAAGTAGATGTCGCACGTGTCACTTGCCAAACGGACTCTTGACATGGTGATGTCCATAGGATGCTCCGCATCAGGCCTTTGTGCTAGCACGAGAACGGCAACGACAACATGAAGAGGAAGAGTGAGCACATCTACACCAAAATGCTCAAGACGCCGAGGCACAACGTCAAGAACAACAACTCCGTGACGCTCAAGCACTTGTGGCGCAAAAAGCTCTACGCGATTCCAGTCGAGCCCTAGCCGACCGATGCCGACAAGCCCGTGAACAAGAGGAAGAACTCCATGAAGAAATTCAAGAACGAAGATTTCATGCTAGCGTGCATCGTCAAGTTGCTCCTCGAGCTCTACAAGATCATCCACGACAAGAACAAAATGATGATGAAAACCCTCCACGCCAAGAGCACCACGAGTTGAACAATCATCAACAACATGGACATCATCATCCCCGACCCCAACACAATGAAGAGCAACGTTATGGCAAGCTCAAGTTCACCATGTCCAAATTCAACGGAAGCAACGATCCCGAAGAGTACCTTTCATGGGCATTGAAGGTTGACAAGATCTTCCGTTTGCACAATTATGAAGAAGAGTAGAAGATCGCGATGGCATCCCTTGAGTTTCAAGACTATGTGCTCATTTGGTGGGAACAAATCATAGAGCGCCGAGAGGCAAGAGGTGAACCACCCATCACTACTCGGGCACAAATGAAGGATGTCATGAGAGCACGCTTCGTACCTACCTACTACAACCGCGACCTCTTCAAGAAACTCCAACAACTCAAGCAAGGAACAAAGAGCATTGAAGAATACTACAAGGAGATGGAGATTGCAATGATAAGAGCCAATGTCATAGAAGATGATGAGAAAACAATGGTACGCTTCTTGAATGGACTCAATCATCCCATCAAGAAGATCGCCGACTTCCAACCATACTCAAATCTCATCGAGCAAGTGCACCAAGCTACCAAAGCGGAACGCCAAGTGCAAGATGATTTCAAGTATGCCAAGTTCTCATCCAAGTCCTACGGCTTCTCCAACAACCAAGCTACTATAAAGCCTTCTACTATGAACATCGACAAGTCGACTTCTAAGAAATCTTCGTCAACTACAAGCCATCCTCCTACGAGCAACTTCAAGCCGAGAGCTTCATCATCATCAACCCCAACCGATGAGACCGTCAAGACAAGTTCCTTCAAGTGTTTCACTTGCGGAGGCCGAGGCCACAAGTCCTATCACTGCACCAACAAGTGAACTATGGTCTTCAACGACGATGGCACTTATGACTCCATGAGTGAAGGCGAAATGGAAGCCCTTGAGCAAGTCGCCATGCACCGCCAAGTAAACAATGAAGAAGAACAAGTCTATTACGATGAAGACTCAAGTCCCGCACTTGTTGTCTCCAAAGTCTTGACTCTCCAACATCACCAAGAAGAAGACCAAAGATGCCACATATTCCACACCAAGGACGGCATCAATGGACGATCCGTCAAGGTCATCATCGATGGCAGAAGTTGTCATAATCTCGCAAGTGAAGAACTTTGCTCCAAGCTCCAATTGCCCAAGGCGAAGTATCCACATCCATAAAAGTTCAATGGCTTAGTGACTCCGGCACCATCCAAGTCGAGCAACGAGTACAAGTCTCCTTCAAAATTGGCGCCTACGAAGACACCTTGGAGTGGGACATCGTTCCAATGACCGTTTGTCATCTTCTCCTTGGACGGCCATGGCAATTCGATAGAGGAGTCATCCACAACGGCCCTACGAACCACTACATCTTCAAAATGAAGGGCAAGGAGTACGTCCTCCCTCCAATGTCGCCAAGTCAAGTGATCACCGACAAGAAAGCCACCCATCATGGAGATCACAGTGAGAGAGCGAGCCACCAAAAAGAGAGTGAGCGCCACAAGCTCAAATCGAGTGCCTCCATGATGAGCGAAAACAAGAACCTAGTTCTATTTGCCACCAAACATGAGATAAGAGAAATGTGTGAGAACCCATCTAGTGTCCTACACTACGTCCTCGTGTGCAAGGACAATGCACCACAAACTAACACTTCTCACACTCTTCCTCTAGTATTGTCTTGTCTTTTGCCGGAATTTCAAGATGTTTTCCCTACCTCCGGGACTACCTCCTCTACGAGGCATTGAGCACCGAATAAACCTCATCCCCGAAGCACCTCTTCTGAACAAAGCTCCATACCATGTCAACCCCAAAGAAACCAAAGAAATACAAAGTCAAGTAAAACATCTCATTGACCATGGACATGTGCATGAAAGTTTGAGCCCTTTTGTCGTCCCGGTCATTCGTGTGCCAAAACGTGACGGTAGCTTTCGCATGTGCTCCGATTGTAGACCTATCAATGCTATCACCGTTCGCTATAGGTATCCCATTCCATGCCTAGATGATATGCTTGATGAGCTTAGCGGTTCCACTATATTTTCCAAAATTGATCTTAAGAGTGGTTACTATCAAATCCTCATACAAGAGGGCGATGAATGGAAAATCACCTTCAAAACCAAGTTTGGTTTGTATGAGTGGTTAGTCATGCCTATGGGTCTTTCGGAAGCACCGGGCACTTTTATGTGCCATATGAATCATGTCTTTCGCCCTTACATTGGTATATTTGTTGTGGTTTACTTCGATGACATTCTTGTGTTTAGCAAATCTATCAAAGAGCATGTCACCCATGTCCGCACCATTTTGCAAACTCTTAGAAAAGAGCACCTCTATGCTAATATGGAGAAATGCCTTTTTGGTGTTGATAAGCTCATTTTCTTGGGTTTGATTGTTTCTTCTAAGGGTGTTCATGTTGATGAGTCCAAGATCAATGCTATTAAGACTTGGCCGCAACCAACCAACTTGCATCAAGTGCGTAGTTTTCTTGGCCTTGCGGTTTCTATCGTCGCTTTGTGAAGGATTTTAGCACCATTGCTTCACCTTTGCATGCTTTGAGCAAGAAGAATGCGGCTTTTGTTTGGGGACCATCCCAAGATACCGCATTCAATGAGCTTAAGAATTTGCTTACTCATGCTCCCGTGCTTGCTTTACCCAACTTCGACAAGCCTTTTGAGATTCATTGCGATGCTAGTGGTAATGGCATAGGAGGTGTGTTAACGCAAGAGAAGCGCCCCATAGCTTACTTTAGTGAGAAACTTTCCGGAGCGCAACTCAATTATCCCATCTATGACAAAGAGCTATATGCTTTAGTCCGTGTTTTGCATGAATGGGAACATTACCTTCGTCCCCATGAGTTTATCATTCATACCGATCATGAGACTCTCAAGTATCTTAAGGGACAAACCAAGTTGAACAAGCGTCATGCTAAATGGAGTGAATTTATTGAGTCTTTTCCTTATGTCATCAAGTACATCAAGGGTAAAGAAAACATTGTAGCGGATGCTCTTTCCCGCATATGCATGCTTGTTACACAACTTGAGTTAGATGTCATTGGCTTCGAGCATATCAAAGACTTGTATGAGCATGATGCAACTTTTGCTACTCCTTATGCCAAGTGTTTGTCGAATACATCTTGGGAACGCTATTACATCAAAGATGGATATCTTATGAGAGCTAACAAACTTTGCATCCCCGAGTCCTCTCTTCGTTTGTTGCTTTTGCAGGAATCTCATCGAGGAGGATTAATGGGACATTTCGGACGCGACAAGACGTTCGCCACGCTCTCGAAGAACTACTTTTGGCCAAAGATGTTTTGGGACGTCAATCGTTTCACCAACCGATGCTCTAGATGTCGCAAAGCTAAGTCCAAAGCTCAATCTCATGGCCTCTATATGCCTTTACAAATTCCATACCAACCATGGGAAGACATTAGCATGGACTTTGTACTTGGTTTGCCTAGGACTCGAAATGGGAAAGATTCCATATTTGTTGTTGTGGACCGTTTCTCAAAAATGGCACATTTTATTCCTTGAAACAAGATAGACGATGCTTCACATGTTGCTAATCTCTTCTGTAGGGAAATGTTGCGTCTCCATGGTGTGCCAAATACTATTGTCTCGGACTGCGACGTCAAGTTCCTTAGCTACTTTTGGAAGACCCTATGCACCAAGGTCGGAATCAAGCTACTTTTCTCCATGGCTTACCATCCTCAAACCGACGGCGAAACGGAGGTGACCAACCTAACACTCTCCACTCTACTTTGAGTACTCATCAAGAAGAACATCAAGGAGTGGGAGGAGTGCCTACCTATCGCCGAGTTCGCCTACAACCGAGCAAGACACTCAACAACCGGCAAGTCCCCCTTTGAGGTCGTCTACGGATTCAACCCATTGTCACCATTGGACATTCTTCCTCTACCACTCCAAGAGCGCATCAATTTGGACGCAAGCACACGAGCGACCCATCTCAAGAAGGTGCATGAGGATACAAGAAACACCATCGAGCATCAAGTACAACGCCTTGCGACCAAGCTCAACGTCAACAAGCAACCTATGATATTCAACATTGGAGACCTCGTGTGGCTACACCTTCGCAAGGACCACTTTCCCCAAGAATCCAAGTCCAAACTTCGACCACGCGCGGATGGACCATTCAAGGTGCTTGCACACTACAACAACAACGCATACAAGATCGACATCCCTCGTGACAAGTACTCAGTGAGTGACATCTTCAACATCAAAGATCTCTCACCCTACCATGGTGATGAGTATTTCGATCCGAGGACGGATCTTCCCCAAGGGAGGGGAGATGATGCGGAGCATTCCAAGGTCATCCCCATGGACGTACCTACACCTCCAATGACACCACTTGGACCAATGACACGAGCCCAAGCCAAGGCTATCGAAGATAAGGTGAACCCACTCCTCTCCGAACTCCCACTTTCTATGCATGAGACATGGCTACTACCTATGTCCGAGGTGTTGTGCATGATTCAGCACCAAGAGGGCCCTCCCGAAGATGTGCATGAAGATGTACAAGTCCCCAAGTCCACGGATGAGGAGAACCAGCGGAAGGAGCCAAGGGTATCTCCCAGGACCCGGACATCCGGCCAAGGCCCTAGACATCCGGCCCCTAGAGCGTCATCCACTTCAGCAGCACAGCCGCCAGAAGCTACAGGCCCCGGACATCCGGCCCCGACAGCCCGGACATCCATCCTCTCCTGAGCCCCCGGACATCCGGCCACCGGCACGGAGATCCGGCCCCTCCGAACCCGAGAGCGATAAATGCCACCACTCCAGCCCGGACATCCGGGCCCCCAGCCCGGACATCCGGCATCGCCTGAAAGCTCGGACATCCGGCCCGACCAGCCCGGACGTCCGGCCTCCCCTGTCTGCGCATAGTGAAGGGCCGAGGCCCGTGTATCCCTTCTCCCCCTAGACTATTTATACTCCACCCCGTACAACTTTCTAGGGTTAGCATTGGTTTAGCTCATTTTAGAGATAGAGCATTGCTCATCCACATCGGATCTACTCCACAAGAGAGACCGTGGCCTCTTCGGAGAAGATACCTTTGGATACAAGACCTCCTTTTGGAGAAGAACTTCAAGACCTCCTCACGGAGAAGATCGTTTACCGTGTATCGTCCCTAGTTGATTGTGGATCGTGTTTCTTACTTTATGTACTCGAGGATCTAGCACATGTGTGACTATTTCTTGTTTGTTGAGTGATTCTCTCGTGTTTCCCCTTGTGATTTCCCTCGTTTTCCACTCGTGTTCCTTGTTTTCTTCGCGGGGTCCGCTCCTTTCGTGAAAGGTCGGCCGATTAGGGTTCTACCCTACATCAGGTTTGGGCCACCGCGAGGTATAAAACCCTACTCCTGCTTTGGTGGATTGATGATGGATGGTGGTGGAAACGCAGCGCTCTACCCCGGTAGGGTCGCCTCAGGGTAAGAGCAGCTACGCGCGTATGAGTGTACAAGGGTCTGAATCCTTTCTCTGGTTGCCATGGGCCTCCTTTTATAGATTTAGGGGTCACAATAGTGGCAGATCACTCATTACGCACCAATTAGATAGCAAACAATGCTATCATACCTAACTCTGTAGACAGGGCAGAGCGCATTAAATGCGCCGCTTAGTGTCACATCAGAGCTTGCCCGGCAAGCCTTGCCGGGCTGTTCGGCCACCTTCTCTCCTGTCTACGTGACACGTCACTGGACGAGTGTCATTTGAAGGTGATTTCTGTAGGAAGCGGCTGCCATGTGGCGAAAAACAGCAACTTAGTCACTTGGAGGCTTGACACCACACCGATTAGTGACTTGCGTTGCTGTGAGGTGGTGCAGTGGAGCCTTGGTGGGGTTGTGCACCCCTGTAAGCCCCTGCAGGACTGCGGGGATGGCCTTGAGGCTTGTTTCCGGGGCAACCTTGACCTTGCTAGGCTCGCCTGCCTAGCAAGGGAGGTTACCCCTTAGAGGTATCTTGCTTCTCTAGCTTGACTTGGTCTTCTTGATCTGCACTCTAATTCTTCAAAGAGCCGATCTCTTATGCTTGGTTTGGTCTTGGATGTTGTAATCTTGATCTTAGGCCTGTGCAAGGTCTGGGCAACTGACCCAGGGTTTGTTGAACCGACAGCAGATATCACATGGGCAGTTTTAGCCAGGTTCGGGCCACCGCGTGGTGTAAAACCCTACTCTTGCTTTGGTGGATTGATGAGGTGATGTAGGGTAGAACCCTAGTGGCCCGATCTTTCAAGAAAGGAGCGGATCCCGCAAAGAACACGAGGGGAAACACGAGGGGAAAATCACGAGGGGAACACAAGAGAACACTCAAACCAACAAGTATGATCACACATGTGCTAGATCCATGAACACAAAGGGGAAGATACACGATCCAAAGTCAACAACGGATGATACACGGTAGCCAGTCTTCTCCGTGAGGAGGTTTTCATGTTCTTCCCTAAAGAGGGATCTTGAATCCGCTTGGGGGATCTTCTTCGGTGGAGGCTCGAATCTCCGAGGAGAAGGTAACCAAGTGGATGAGCAAAGCTCTCACACAAAATATGAGCTAATCCTTTTGCTCACCCTAACTAGGAGGAGGGGGATTAGTATATATAGTCTAAGCCATGAAGGGGTAAGTGGGAAAGAGGGATACATGGGCCTTTGGTCTAACTCTACACGCAGGCAGGCGCCGGATGTCCGGGCTGGGGGCCGGATGTCCGGCTGTTGGCGAGACGCCGGATGTCCGAGGCACTGGCCGGATGTCCGGCCTGGCGGTGGCTGAATCTGTTCTTCTCTGGATAGGCATCACCGAATTTCCAGGGTTGGTCGCCGGATGTCCGGGTGTTGCTGAGGGGCCGGATGTCCGGGCTGGCGCCGGATGTCCGGCCGTTGGAGCTCTTGGCCTTCTGTTGGTGCAGATCCTGGGCGACTGTAGCGTCAGCAGCTCTGTCTTCTTCCATCATCGCTTCCAGGCTTCCCTCATGGGTGATGTAGTTGTACCTTGGCGCTTGCACTCCTCCTCGCCGTCTGTAGTGTTCCGACAATACCTATGCATGCACACGGGTGGAGTGTCAAGTAGTATACCATCCTCGAAGGGGTCAAGTGAGCACGTGTAAAGGAGATGATTCACCTTTGGGTATGTGAAGTAGATGTCGCATGGGTCACTCACCAAACGGACTCTTGACATGGTGATGTCCATAGGATGCTCCGCATCATCTCCCCTCCCTTCGGGAAGATCCGACCTCGGATCGAAAACCAAATCACCATGGGAAAGAGATGGCTTCACCTTGTAGAAGTGGACGTTCACCAAGTAGTTGTCATCTTGAAGCTTGAAATGGGCACTCTCCAATGTCACACCATCTTGTGATTCCTTCAAAAGGAGTAAGGACAACAAACACTTGGAAAAACAAATGTGGTTAGCGTTAGTGCAAAACCAAGCATTCAAGAGGTGAGTCACCAAACAAGTGTCGTCATCATGCAAAGCATATGGTGTGACAAAGGATTGTGACATGGCATGTAAGCATATTGTGACATCCTGGTTTTTGCCCTCTCTTATTTGTTTGAGTTTTCATTTGAAATCTTTTGAAACATGGAGTTTTTGAATCTTTTCATGTGGACTTAAACACTTGGGCATCCTTGGCTTTCACCCAAGTGTTCATTTCTCTCCCAAACCATCATTTCACTTCTGATCTTTGGAATATTTTTCTTAAATGAAAAATATTCATTCTCTCTGTAAAACCCTAAGCCAAATCTGTTTGCTCCAAAGCAACCCTAAATTTTATGGCTCGGAAAATTCTAAGATAATTCACAAATATTCTAGGGACCCTAGGGCACCTCCCTAAGCAAAAATATTTCATCACTTTTTGGAATATTTTTGCTACAGAAAATCTTTTCTGTTCTAGACAAAAATGGTGGTTTCTACAACAACTACCATTTTACTTGCTCCATTTGACCTGATCTTTCTTGTGCTTATTTACCTTAGTAACTCTAAGCTAGCCTCCAAAGCACAACTTCAAACTCCCAGCCATTTGACCATAGTAACATCACAAAGTTACTATCCAGAAACTTACCAGACTTGTAAAATTTTCTCTACTGCACCTGGATCCAAACCAAACCGTGGTAAACTTCAAAACCACCGCAAACAACATGCCAGACATGATTTTTGGATGAAGGCTGGCCTGAGGAGAGAGTTCGCACGGTGACCACGCGTGTCCATGATGCCAGGCATGCGTGTCGACGCGCTCTAGGAGCCGCCGAGCGCTCTGTTCGCGCGTGCTCGCTTCCCCCGCCTGCCAAACCTTGCCAAAACTCGCCACCATCATCGTCTCGACACCTTAACTCCACCCTGGCACTCGCCAATGCCGGAGCTCGGTGCAGCGAGCACGGGCAAGGTCCGGCCAGCCCAACAGTGCGGAGCGCACTATGCTCGTCGTCACCCCCTTGATCCTGTGCTCATCTCCGCTCGCCCACAGTGGCCGCGTGACCTCCGTCGCTTTCTCCCCCTCTCACTAACACCGCTCGTCGCCGAGCGCCGTGGACAGGTGTCCACCGGCGGAGCCCGAAGCACCCTTGCCGCTCACCTATATATAGAGCCCCTCCCCAACCTCCTTGGGCATCCTCCAGCACTCACCCACACTCCACGGTCGAGTAGGAAGCCATAGCCCGGCCGGGCAGGCCTCGGGCCGCCGTCCCCGAGCTTGAGCTCACCGACGATCCCCTCTAGTCGCCGCGGCAGCTCCAGCCCCTCCCAGGCCAGGGCGACCTCTCCAGGGCCTCCGCCTCTCTTCGGTGAGGCCGTCTCGCCTACTTGGAGCCCCTGGAGCGGCCTCTGCTCGCCGTCTTCCTCAACTCCGACGACCTCCTCATTCTGCCTCCACTCGCAGCCTTGATTCCGACGCCGTCCGACCACCCCTAGCCATGCTACGGGTACGGGCAGGTGCGTCTCGACCTCCTCTTGCCATCCCTCCCCCTCATTTTGGCCAAAGAGCCCTCGTCGCCGGCGAGAGCTCCGGTGAAGCCGCGGCCGTCTCTGTTTTTCTCTCCCTCTTCCCCCACCTGACTAGCGGGGCCCGATAGTCAGCCACTCAGTACGCGCGCGAAGCAGTACGAGTGGTGGCGCCCCTGGGCTTTACGCCTTCGACGTCACCCCCAGTCTTTTTCCTTTATTCAAATTCATTTGAATTTACAGAACACTTCAAATTGTTATACCTTTTTAACCATAAGTCCAAATGAATTGATTCTTTTTGCATTGTGTTCTTTGGAAGGAAATCTAACAGCTCACCAAAGATGAGATTTGTCTGAGCTGTTTAGAATTTCTGGTGAATTTCATAACTGTTCTTGATATTTTCTTTTTGTGTTTAAAATTATTTTTAGAAGGTGAGGCTTGTCTTGAGGATCACCAGGAGGCTTGTGAACCTCATCTGCAGTAAGGCAAGCCACAACAACATTTTTATGATGCCATTTCAATATTTGTGATTTTCTCACTTGAATGAAATGATCAATCCATGCATTTAAATAATTATTGAGTTATTTGTATTCTGTTAAATGTTGGATAGTTGTTATGCCTGATTTACAGAATAGTTGAAACTAGTTTAGTGGATAAAGCAAGTTAAGATTTATTTGAGGTGATGTTAGAAATAATTTTGTTATGCATGGTAGTTATTGTAGCTATATTTTTGCCTTCCTAAAACTGATAAAGATTTGTTAGAAAATATTCTGTTCAATATTCTGTTAAATCATATTACTTGTTTTACACAAAGGTTGAACTTAATTTAGTGATAAAGAAAGTAAGAATTGTTGATAGTAAAATCTTTTGTTATGCATATGAAAAAGCTATTGGAGAGTTTTCTTGCGTAAGAATTTAATGAAACTTGTTGCAAAATATTTTGGTTCAATTGTGAGTCATTTTGAGCTAGTAGAGTAACGTGAGTTGTTGATGGTTATGCTTGGTGTAAAGATGGCATCGGTCATGTTTTTATGATGCATGTGTTGTTTTGCATTTCATGGCATGCTATGACACCGGTCATTGTTAGTTTAAAGTTGAAACTGAAAATAAGTCAACTTGAATACACCGTTGACTGGGTCATGGTGTCGCTGAATCAAGTTCTTTCTAGTGCAACCACATTTGCCTTTATGGGGGGCCTTGATTCGGTCCATTGACACGACCTCTGGTCGGTGCCTCCATCTAGGGAAGGTTATGTCGTCTTTGCCCTGGCCCGGCAAGCAGACATAATCTTGTGTGCTTGTTGATGAGATTATGGTACCAAGTCCCCAAGTGGGAGTGTCCCAGAGTGGGAGTTTGACCATGACGGTGGTCGGGGTGTCTTTGGTAGACACGGGGCCACCCAGGACCAGCCCGTTGGGGATTTGGGTCAGAGTGGCCGGGAGAGTGCTGTGGTAATGGAGGGGTTTCATCGGAATGCCATTGGTCCACCCGAATGGGAGTGGGAGGCCATGGGTTCCGTGGTGTGGGTACAGTGTGCTACCTCTGCAGAGTGTATAATCTATCGATAGCTGTGTCCACGGTTACAGACACCTCGTAGTAGGTCCCACCATGAGTCAACGAATAATAAAAATTGCACACTAAGCTGTAAAACTTTGCATTGTCGAGGATGGCAGAAAAGCCATCGAGGAATTTGGGACCTGATATTGGTCGTGGTTGTGATCGCCGTAAGGATCACGAGTCATGTTGGTAAAGACCACGTTGGTGGTGTGTTGTACCACATTGGTGGTGTGTTTGTGATCTGAGGATGATCACAGTTGGTAAGTTGTCCCAAGGGACGCTCAAGCATGATCACAGCATGTTGACATATAGTGTTGCATTTTAATTGGTTAAATATCATGATATTGTTTGTCATTATGATTATGCTTGTTGTGAGCTTGCAAGTACATTCAATGTACTGACCTGGCGTGTCATGCCAGATTTCAGGAAAGTCTCATTGGAAAGGAGCGTTGTTTGAGTCTAGATCGTGTCCACATCGGTGTCCCTGTGATATGGAGCTTCCGCTATGATGTTATTCCGCTGCCACGTAGTTGTTTGGATCGAGGCCCCTTTATGTTCACTAAATAGTGTAGATATTGTTCAGCCACACCGAGCGTGCCGCTTGGCCTCGACCACTGTTGTAATATGAACTATGTTCCGCTAGCCTCAATAAAGCGATTGTTTTCTGTACCAATATGTTGTGTGTTGCTAGAAGACATGGTCTCTAGGCTGGCAATGCAGGGTAAACCGGTCGCTCTGAGCCGGGGTGCCACACATATCAATCGAGCACAATCAAAGATATCATGGGGACAAGCATGTAAATGTGAGGTAGTGATGCAAATATGTGTAACAAGAGAATAAGCATCTACCTCAAAGTCATAGCAAGCATGGGCAAAGCGCTCAATGAAAGGTCTATGGTAGGCATAAGAAGCATTCACAACACCAAGTAAAATGAAGTGTCTAAACACATGGGTCAAGTGCAAGAAAATCCAAGCATAATGTGCATGCAGTGTAGTGAATATTCTTTGGCACTCAACACAATGGAAAGAGCAATTGTTCATCATGTGTGAGGCAATCAAGGCAAGCATGTAGCAATCAATGGGACATGGCATATGTGAAGTGATGACATTTTTGCAACCAAACATATGATAGGAGCAAGTAATCCAAGAATTGGATGCAACACACAAGGCATATATATCATGATGCATGTAACGGTGAAAATGACAAGTCGAAGCAAGATCTCTAACATGTGTGCAATCAAGTGGTCCAAGATGAACAATAAGTCTCATGGTGCAAGCAACACAAGTAGTATGATCCGTCATATCCACGCTCAAGAAAGATGTCACCTTGTAGGCGTGTCCTTGTGCGTCCTTCACAATGCCGAAGTGGTATGAAAGGTGGTGTAGAAGCGAGTCATAGTCGAATGTATGTGGCTCGCTCTCAAGAGCTCGAATGGTCAAGTCACGTGAAGCGGAAGTCGACACAAAGTCCAAGTATCTGACACATGCACACAAGAAAGCAAGGAATGTATGTGCATGGTAGATAAACACATCATCCATCATGATGGTTCTCTTCTTTTGCACATAACCATTATAAGCACAAGTGCACGAATAATATGATTCAACAATGGCAATATTCATGGCACAAGGTATATGGTGCAAAGAAGGAAGGCAAGCATGCTTCACAAGAAATATGTCAAAATCTCCAAATATATGCGAGAAAGCTATGGGGGCAATCTCATTAGCAAGACTAAAATCATTGGTGCACTCAATACATGGGAAATCATCTAGCATGATAGAGGCAACACATGGAGATATATGACAAGAAGCAATAACAATCATATGCAAAGCATGTAGATGGTTGTCATCAACCGCATGAAGGGAGCAAGTTTGAGTCATCGGAGATGCAACAAGGCAAGCAAACATAGTAATCAAGTTGTGCAAGCTAGTAATGCGAAGATGCAACACACTAGAGGAAATCATGGCAATGATGTCATGTGAGTAAATAATAGGCATAGGCAATGCACATGACATGTCGCAAGCACGAACACAAAGCAAACATGGCAATAACAAGCAATATTGAATGGGCACAAAGCAAACATGGCAATAACAACAATATCTCAACCAAGCTTGCAAATACACATACTAGTATGAGAATCAATCATCATGTGTAAAGCAAAGCATGGGTCACGAATGCATGGCAAAGGCATAGTAATGAACATATCATGCAAAGTGAACATGACAAGATGGGCAAAGGACATATAATGGACAATAACCCATAGCCAAGTGAGGGTCATGTAGAAGAAATGCGCGAAGTCTTTGCGTGGCGGTGGGAAAGACACTCCATGGGATCCCAAGTCATCATTGCTCTCTAGAGCTTGTTTTGTTAACTCGTGGGATTGCGAGGTTGACAAGAATTCGTGGGTACCTACGCAAAAGAGACACAAACGAAAGAGATTGTGTGTATGTGGTAAATGTACACATCATCCATCATGATGTGTATGTGCACGTGAGAGTTAGCACAAGATAAGCATCGCTCAAAGAAATTTGATGCATGGTATAAGAACATGTCATCCTGATAAAGGTGAGGGGCCTGATCTTTCGATGAGATGGTGGCTATCGTTTTGTTGGAAGTCGACTTTGACGATCCGACTACGAACGTGCGAGGACATCGCGCCTTAGCAATCTCTAAACCAACTCCGAGAGGTTATTGACCATGCCGGAGCACGATCAACCTGACCATGAGGGTCTATTTCCTGCAAGCAATGAAGAACAAGCATGAAATTGAAATTGCAATCTGGATATTGCGAATATAAGAGGAAAGCTTTATTGCTAAAGGTGGGGTTCTGTGACGTCTTGGTATGGTCGTTGGACACAAACAAAGTATGCGAAGTTGCAGCTATGGTGAACTTTTAATCTAAACAAAACCCAAAGTCTAAACGATGCCCTAAGGGATGAATATATGGAGGAGAGAGGGGGGAATTTCGTGGCCCTTGGAGGTGGGGTCTGAAACCAACCCTAACTCTTGTTTCCCCACACATATGGACTCTAAAAATAGCCTATACTTAAGTATTTCGAAAATACATGGGCCTGGCCCAATAATAAGGTGACGCAGCACCTAGAATAGCCTCTGGATGAAATTTATGAAGTGGCATCTTGTATATTTCGTCCAAGGCTTCATGCACTCCTTATGGTGGCTTCAAAGTCCTGAAATCATCACTTGTAACTCTGTTCTGGATCCCCTTGCGCATGCCATCGTCTCCATGCTTGGTCTTGCTCTCGTTTTCATCCCTCTTATCCATGCCAGGCCCTTCATTTATAAGCAAAACAAATGTATCCAATTTAGGAAGTATCATATTCTCATGAACATCAGAATCATTACCAAGAAATGAAAGTACCTGATAATTTAATTGGCGTGCGCGAGCTCTAGTAATTGGTCCAGTATGTATACTAGCAAGGGATGTGGTTGTAACAATGGTATTGATGTCCTCATCACATCCATCATGAAAGAACAGTTACTGTGTATAACACGATGGGGACACGAATTGAGAATGCAAGTATGTGGCCATCAATAGCATGTTTATTCATGGGAAGCATATGGTGCACACAAGTATTGGGATCATGCAATGAATGGGATGAATCAAAATCTCCTAAATGTATGAGGAAACTATGGGGGTCTCCTCATGAGCAATATTGGAAACATCATATGGAGAAAATGGACAACATCCAAAACAATGCATATCCGAAGCTAGGTGGTCATGGCATGGCATATGAGATAAATGATGCAAAGGGAGCATATCAATATCATCACAAGAAAAACAAATGCCAATATCCATGGGCTTGTCATATATGCCATATGTGCAAATTGGGTTCATTTTAATGGCATATGCATAGTCACTATGAAGAGATTGCAAATATGACATATGATTGATCTCATGCATAGCATATGACAAGTCAACCGGATTGGCAAACATGATGTGACTGAGAGAATTAGCACAAGAAATCCTATGTAACATGGCATCACAACTAATAGACTCCACATGGAAATCATCCTACTCATCATAAATGGGTAAATTATCGCATGGGGAAGTCACACTAGCACGAAGCATGGAAATAGGTTGATCAACATCATGCAAGCAATCAACGTCAAGAATGTCCACTAGTGGGACTAGAGCATCACCTTTAGCTATGTTACCTTTGTCATTCCACTCATGTGGTGTAGGTGAGGTGGGCAAGACCGAATGGTGGTCATCTTCATCTTGATGGAACCATGTGGGTGGTGCTTCACATTCCACCATGGCCATCATCTTGTCCAAAGGTAGGACGAAGTTGTCGAGAATCAGTGCGTCATCATATAAGGGACCTAGCACCAAATGAGAAGACACAATAGAGGTAGAGGTCAAGTCTTTAGTGTTGAAAGTGGCCTCACATGACCTATCAACTATCTTACTCTCTCTATGTGGTGCTTCACTCACTCCCTCAAAATAGGTGCACTCAAACTCACATATGGTGGAGTCACTCATCTCACCCAAGTGGTGGGGGTTGTGGCTCTCCTCACATGTGAATTGTGGCAACACATATATGGGGCTAATAGTGAAGTCGCTCTCACTCTCAATATGGTGGCACAAGTCACTCAAGTCATCATACGTCGCCGTGGTCAAAGGGAAAATCCCATGCTCAACCATCTCGTTGTTGTCGCCGTGGATGAAGGCCGAAGATGGCACATCATCCTTGCACGCCACCTTGTCGCTCGCCTCCAAAGCTTGGTCCTTGAGGTTCTCCGTAGTCGTACTTTTCGCCGCACCATCTTGAAAAAGAGTCGAAGTAGACGCAGCATCATCATTGCCACAAAGAGGGATGGCGGTGAAGTTGAACTTGGGAGCATCGTCTTGGAGCTCGTCGAGCTTGGACATGTTGGTGGTACTAGCCTCATGCTCTTTCTCATGGAGGTTGGTCGTCGCGAAGTGAGCTCGGGTGGAGAAGCTTTGGCCTTCATGAGTTCTTGTTCTGCCTTGAGACCACCAATGTAATTGTCGTCGAGGGACTTGTAGTTCTCGAGGAAGATTCTCTTGGAGATGTCGTTGTGTAATTCCATCATGAAGTGGAGCTCCATCGAAATGGGGTCATCCACACCGGCTCATTGCAAGGCTTTCTTCATCTCCTTGAAGTACTCGTCGATGGACTTGGATCCTTGGATGGTGTTCTCTAATTGGCGTTGAAGTTGTTCCGTGTAGGTTGGGGGCACGAACTCATGACGCACAGCTCTCATCGTCTTGGGCCAACTCATGTCGTAGCTCTCCGAAGGTGCGTGAAGCCACCATGTGGACGCGTAGTCGTGGAAGTTCCTTGTGGTGCACTTCACTTGATCTTCGGGTGGAACTGGATGTAGCTTGAGGTAGTCGTCCATCAAATGCTCCCACTCGAGATACTCCTCGGGTTCTAGTCCCATAGAAAGGAATCTCATGGTCGATGTCGAGGTTGTAGTAGCTCGTGGAAGTCGTGCACTTGAGCTTGGGGAGCTTCTCTTGAGGTGCTTGTGGGCGAAGATGTCGTATGTCCGTAGGCGAAGATGCCTTGAAGTCGCTTGGCGAAGATGCTAAGGGCGATGGTGAAGTCGTTGAGCAGTTGTTGGTGTTGAACTCTTGACCTTCACGTTCATGGCGGTGATGGTGTTGATGCCGATGTGACCTTGCCAGAGATGGTAGCTCGGAGGCATGTGCTCTTGAGCGTCTTCTCGAAGATGAGGAAGACCGCTTGTAGGACTTGATGAGGGCTTTGATCTCCTCCATTTGAGCTTGCATCTTGGCGTCGGTGGAGTTTTGCATGGCATCGAACTCGTCGAGTTTTTGTTGTAGACTGAAGATGAAATGCCTTGCCTATCCATCACAAGACTCGAGGAAATATGAGTGGGAGAAAGAGAAGAACGAATACCAAATGTACCTTGACCGAAGTTGAAAGTGGATCAATGATCGCTCCAATGTGGACAAGGAAATAGCACAATTGGTACCAATTCTTGTCGGTTTCTCACACCTACACAAATAAGGCTTATGGTGGAGCTCAGTGAGGATAGTGGCACAAAATTTGATGCAAAATGTTAGCAAGAGTCAATAATGTTGAAAGAGATTCACAAATTCGCAAGTGTAACAAGTAGACCAATAGCAATATGGCACACGGAAACACACACACGGATAGATAAATGGGGTCGTGCAACCAAGGAGGAGCACAAAATGTGGAATCCACGGAAAATGCTTGTGTTGCACAACTCAAGAGAGACGCTAGCACGATTGCTCTATAGGCGGATACGACACTTGTGCACAACCTATAATATGCAAAATGTATGAACTTTCTATCCAAATTATGCTATGTAGGTATGGCTCCCAGTGTTATGATCCAAGATGATCTTATATGCAATGTGGTATGATGCTATGCCACTTGCTTACAAGCTTCTTTGCTTTTTCTCTTTTGCTTAAAAGCTTTATTCTGTTTTTTTGTATGGCCACTTTGCAAAATGCACAAACCAAGATAGCTATTGTGTATATGCGGGAATAAACTTGAGGCACAAGGGATGATATGATACCGATATGATATGGTATGTATGCAATGTATGGTGTAGATCACTAATGTGCACAAGTAACGTTGCCGGCAATACTCAAATGGGCAAGTAACGCAAAATGGGCTAGGGGTTAACAATGCAATGGCAAGGGAATATACAATGGAGGGATACCACGATACCGAGATGATATGGAGGTTACCGTCCTTGGCGATGATGAGTGGTGGTGATCTTGATGGAGATACCAAGATGTTGGTGACTCATCCCTAAGTAGCCGAAACACCTTAGGAAACGGAAAAACCGCGAACTCAAAATCTCAAATGTCAGATGGTGGTAGCAGGAATGCGGTGGTGGTTTTGTGAAGTGCAATGATGGGTTATACGACTAGGCAATGCGAAAGTGGAGGGTAAGGTTGGCTATACACGGTGTCGGAGTTGGAAGCACGGTCCCTAAGTAGCCTAAACACATTAGGAGACACAACTCACAACACAAACAATATTGGGTTAAGTCAGGGTGGTGGAAGTGTATGGTGGACAAGCCTATGTGGGAGTTATGGTGGTGGTGGTGGTTGATGAAGAAGCCATCGTCCATAAGTAGCCTAAACACCTTAGGAGACTCGAATGACTACTCAAGCAACCACAAATGCTATAAGGAACAAAATTGGTTAGGTTGCGGAAATCGGTGGTGGTTATGCGGAGGTTGTGGTGGAAGCCCTAGGCAAAGATGCCAAAGTTCCAAATTTTAATGGAGTCAAATGCTTATGGTAGTATTTTTTATGGAAGAGGGATGGCAAGAGCTTTTCAACGAGCTAAAGAACGCGAAAATCGGACTCCGCATGAATTAGTTAAGGACGAAACAATGAAACGGGGATGGCTGAGATGTCAGGGGCCGGACATCCGGGCTCGGGGCCGGAAATCCGGGACCTGATGTCCAGAACCGTGCAGATTTGGTGCTCCAGGAGCCGGATGTCTGGCTTGGGGCCCGGATGTCCGGCCTGAGGCCCGGATATCCGGCCCGACGATTCCAGATCTCGTTTGGGACGGAAATTTTCGAATTGGGGGCGGAAATTGATGATTTTGGGGGCAAAATTGGAGAGATTTCGTGGATGGAAAGTGGGGAAAAGTGGGGATATGCTAGATCCACTTGAAACCAAGCAAATCCATGGATCAAAATCAACAAAACTTCATCAAACAAACAAATCACAAAAAAAATTGGGGGCTATTTTTGGTGGGGATTTTCGAAATTGGGGAAGAACACAACAAAATTAGGCTAGAAAACAAAGAGGGGAGGCTCCGAAATCGTGATCAACGTGGCTCATGATACCAAGATGATGTAGGGTAGAACCCTAGTGGCCCGATCTTTCACGAAAGGAGCCGATCCTGCGAAGAACACGAGGGGAACACAAGAGAACACTCAAACCAACAAGTATGATCACACATGCGCTAGTTCCATGAACACAAAGGGGAAGATACACGATACAAAGTCAAAAATGGACGGTACACGGTAACCGATCTTCTCCGTGAGGAGATCTTGATGTTCTTCCCTAAAGAGGGGTCTTGAATCCGCTTGGGGGGTCTTCTCCGGTGGAGGCTCGAATCTCCGAGGAGAAGGTAACCAAGTGGATGAGCAAAGCTCTCACACAAAATGTGAGCTAATCCTTTTGGTCACCCTAACTAGGAAGAGGGGGAATGGTATATATAGTCTAAGCCGCGAAGGGGTTAGTGGGAAAGAGGGATACATGGGCCTTTGGCCCGACTCTGCGCGCAGGCACGCGCCGGATGTCCGGGCTAGGGGCCGAAAGTCCGGCTATTGGCGAGACACCGGATGTCCGGGGCACTGGCCAGATGTCCGGCTTGGCGGTGGCCGAATCTGTTCTTCTCTGGATAGGCATCACCAGATTTCCAGGGTTGGTCGCCGGATGTCCAGGCGTTGTTGAGGCGCCAGATGTCCGGCCGCTGAAGCTCTTGGCCTTCTGTTGGTGTAGATCCTGGGCGACTGTAGCATCAGCAGCTCAGTCTTCTTCCGTCGTCGCTTCCAGTCTTCCCTCATGGGTGGTGTAGTTGTACCTTGGCGCTTGCACTCCTCCTCGTCTTCCGTAGTGTTCCGACAATACCTATGCATGCACACGAGTGGAGTGTCAAGTAGTATACCATCCTTGAAGGGGTCAAGTGAGCACGTGTAAAGGAGATGATTCACCTTTGGGTATGTGAAGTAGATGTCGCACGTGTCACTCGCCAAACGGACTCTTGACATGGTGATGTCCATAGGATGCTCCGCATCATGAGGGGACCATAGTGGAGATGCAACGCTCTAGCCCGGCAAGGTTGCCTCGGGGGGAGAGCAGCTACGCGCGTACGAGTCTACCAGGGTCCGAATCCTTTCTAAGGTTACCATGGCCCTCCTTTTATTGATCAAGGGGTCACCACAATGGAAAATCAGTCATTGTGTACTGATTAGATAGTGAACAATGCTATCATACCTAACTCTACAAGCAGGACAGGGCACATTAAATGTGCCGCTTAGTGTTACATCGTAGCATAGCTCGGCAAGCTTTGTTGGGCCATTCGGCCACCTTCTCACCTACCCGCGTGACATGTCTATGGACGGGTGTCATTTGGAGCTAATTCCCTTAGGAAGTGGCTTTCACATGCCAAATGATAGCCACCTAGTTACTCGGGGGCTCGACACCGCCCTGAGCGGTGACTTGCATTGCTGTGAGGTGGAGCGATGGAGCCTTGGTGTGGTAGTCTGCCCTCGTTGTGCCCGGCAGGCCTGCTAGGGTGGTCTTGAGACTTGTCTTTGGGGTAACCTCGACCTTGCCAGGCTCGCCTGCCCGGCAAGGGAGGTGTTTCCTTAGTGGTATCTTGCTTCTTTAGCTTGACTTGGTCTTCTTGATCCGCCCTTCGATTTCTCAAAGAGGTGATCTCTTCTACTTGGTTTGGTCTTGGATGTTGCAACCTTGCTCTTAAGCATGTGTACAGTTTGGGCAACACACCTAGGGTTTGTTGTACCGACATGGATGAACTGTTATATAAAGCAAAGCGCTCCTAAGGACACATGAGAATCATTGTCGAGTTAGTTTTCATCATGCTCGTATGATTCACGTTCATTGCTTTATTGATCAAGGTGGGGTTCTGTGACGCCTTCGTCTGGTCGTTGAACACAAACGAAGTACGCGAAGTTGCAACTATGGCGAACTTTAATCTAAACAACACCCAAAGTCTAAACGACACCCTAAGGGATGTATATATGGAGGAAGAGGGGGGGAATTTGGTGGCCCTTGGAGGAGGGCTCTGAAACCAACCCTAACTCTTGTTTCCCCACACATACAGACTCTAAAAACAGCCTACACTTAAGTATTTCGAAAATACATGGGCCTGGCCCAATAATAAGGTGACGCAGCACCTAGAATAGCCTCTGGACGAAATTTATGAAGTGACATCTTGTATATTTTGTCCAAGGCTTCATGCACTCCTTATGGTGGCTTCAAAGTCCTGAAATCATCACTTGTAACTCTGTTCTTGATCCCCTTGCACATGCCATCATCTCCATGCTTGAACTTGCTCCAAGGTTCATCTTTCTTGTCCAAGCTAGGCCCTTCATTTGTAAGCAAAATAAATGTATCCAATTTAGGCAGCATCATATTCTCATGAATATTAGAATCGTTACCAAGAAACGAAAGTACTTGATAATTCAATTGGCGTGCGCGAGCTCTAGTAATTGGTCCAGTATGTATAGCAGCAGGGGCTGTGGGTGTAACAATGGTATTTATATATGCCTGTGGGCTGTGGGCAGCAGGGGCTGTGAGGACATCAATACCATTGTTACACCCACAGCCCCTGCTGCTATATATACTGGACCAATTACTAGAGCTCGTGCACGCCAATTGAATTATCAGGTACTTTTGTTTCATGGTAATGATTCTGATGTTCATGAGAATATGATGTTGCCTAAATTGGATACATTTGTTTTTCTTAGAAATGAAGGGCCTAGCAAGGATAAGAGGGATGAACACTGGAGCAAGACCAAGCATGGAGATGATGGCATGCGCAAGGGGATCAACAACGGAGTTACAAATGATGATTTCAGGACTTTGAAGCCCCCATAAGGAGTGCATGAAGCCTTGGACGAAATATACAAGATGCCACTTCATAAATTTCGTCTAGAGGCTATTCTAGGTGCTGCGTCACCTTATTATTGGGCCAGGCCCATGTATTTTCCAAATACTTAAGTATAGGCTGTTTTTAGAGTCTGTATGTGTGAGGAAACAAGAGTTAGGGTTGGTTTCGGACCCCTCCTCCAAGAGCCACGAAATTCCCCCCTCTTCCTCCATATATACAGCCCTTAGGGCGTCGTTTAGACTTCGGGTTTTGTTTAGATTAAAGTTTGCCATAGTTGCAACTTCGCGTACTTCGTTTGTGTTCAGCGACCAGACAAAGGCGTCACAGAACCCCACCTTGATCAATAAAGCTTTCATCTTTTATTTGCAATATCCAGATTGCAATCTCAGTTTCTTGCTTGTTCTTCATTTGCTCGCAGGAAATAGACCCTCGTGGTCAGATTGATCGTGCTCCGGCGTGGTCAATAACCTCTCAGAGTTGGTTTAGCGATTGCTAAGGTGGGACGTCCTCGCATGTTCATAGTCGGATCGTCAAAGTCGACTTCCACCAAAGCGATAGCCACCAGCTCATCGAAAGATCGGGCCCCTCGCCTCTATCAGAACAGCACAAGGACTAAAGGATTCACGTATATAACCTGATGTGGAGCATCCCAAGATCATCCCCATGGACACACCTACACCTCCAATGACACCACTTGGACAAATGACACGAGCCCGAGCCAAGGCTATCGAAGATAAGGTGAACTCACTCCTCTCCGAACTTCCACTTTCTATGCATGAGACATGGCTACTACCTAAGTCCGAGGTGTTGTGCATGATTAGGCACCAAGAGGACCCTCCCGAAGATGCGCATGAAGATGTACAAGTCCCCAAGTCCACGGATGAGGAAAACCAACGGAAGGAGCCAAGAGCATCTCCCAGGTCCCGGACATCCGGCCAAGGCCCCAGACATCCGGCCCCTGGAGCATCATCCACTACAGCAACACAGCCGCCAGTAGCTACAGGCCCTGGACATCCGGCCTCGACAGCTCGGACATCAGGCCTCTCCCGAGCCTCCGGACATCCGGCCGCCAGCCCGGAAATGCGGCCCCTTCGAACCCGAGAGCAACAAATGCCACCACTCCAGCCAGGATATCTGGCCTCCCCAGCCCGGACATCCGGCGTCACCTGAAAGCCCGGACATTCGGCCCGACCATCCCGGACATCCGGCCTCCCCTGTCTGCGCACAGTGAAGGGCCGAGGCCCGTGTATCCCTTCTCCCCCTAGACTATATATACTCCACCTCGCCCAACTTTCTAGGGTTAGCAAAGGTTTAGCTCATGTTTGTGTGAGAGCTTTGCTCATCCACTTGGTTACCTTCTCCACGGAGATTCGAGCCTCCACCGGAGAAGATCCCCTAAGCGGATTCAAGACCCCTTTTAGGGAAGAACTCAAGACCTCCTCACGGAGAATACCGCCTACCCTTGTATTGTGCTTAGTTGTCCGTGGATCGTGTATCTTCTCTTATGTATTCGAGGATCTAGCACTTGTGTGACTTGTTCTTGTTAGCTTGAGTGTTCCTCTTATGATTCCCCTTGTGATTTCCCTCATTTCTCTCCTTGTGTTCCTCGTGTTCTTCACGGGATCCACTCCTTTCTTGAAAGATCGGGCGATTAGGGTTCCACCCTACATCATCTTGGTTTCGGAGCCTCCTGTTATATTTCTAGCCTTGTTTTGTTGTTTTTCGTCCTAATTCGAAAATTCCCCACCAAAAATAGCCCCGATTTTTTTGTGATTTGTCGATGTGTTGAGATTTTGTTGGTTTGGATCCGTGGAATTTCTTTGTTTTGAGTGGATCTATCTTCCCATCCATTTGCCCCCGATTTTCCATCCACAAATTCCTCTGAATTTCGCTCGGATTTAACCTCTCCACTCGGTGTTCATCCCGTTCGTCCCCGGATCCAGTGCCCGGATATCCGGCCCGTCAAGCCCGGACATCCGCCCCCCGGACATCCAGCCTTCCACCTGGACATCTGACCCCTGGCAGTAACATCTCCATCCACCGCCCCATTTTCCGTCCATTTATCACCAAATTTTGTTCCGGTGCCCACCATATACCACATATACTTCCGCATACCTCCACCACTTCCGCATAACCCAACCATTCTTGACCGATTCGGTCTCCGACACATTTGCTACTTCGAGGTTTGAGAATTTGAGTTGCGGTACCGTATCCTTTTGTGTTGCGGCTATCTAGGTACGGTTCGACATCGACATCACCAGCGCTCATCTTCGCCACGAATGTGTCCTACATCTTCATCGCCGTCCTACATCGTCATCAACAACGACCACCTCGACTACACCTTGGTATTCATGCCACCATTTTGACACCATACTGGAAGCACGACCGGTAACCTCATCTTGGTTTTGGACATATCACTCTTGCCATTACATTGATAGCCATTATAGCCTTACTCCTTTGCGTTGCATACCCATCGAGACTAGCCATTGAGTATTGCCGGCAACGGGACTTGTGCACATTAGTGATCATACTTCTCATATCATCCATATATCATTGTTGCATATATTGGTATCATCTCTTGTGTCACAAAGTTGTCATCGCATACTCACTTGCTATATCGGTTCGTCAAGCATTGCATGAGAAAAGAGCTCAAACATCAAAGAGCCAAACAAGCTTTTAAGCAAAGAGGAAAGATAAGCAAAGAGTTTTTAAGCAAGAACCATAGCATCATACAACATTAAGATTGTCATACTCGATCATCTTGGATCATATCATAGCAACACCTGGCATAGAGCATACTTGGGATAGAAGTCGTTGCATTTTTGCTAAGTAGGTCGTGCACAAGTTCTTGTATCCGCCTATTGTGCAATCGTGCTAGCTTCTCTCAAGTGTTGTGCAACAAGAGCATTTTTGTGGATTCCACATTTTGGCTCACCCTTGGTTGCACGACCCCACTTATCTTTTTGCGTGTGTGTTTCCGTGTACCTTATACGCTTGGTCTACTTGTTACATTGCATCTTGCGAATCTTTTCCAACATTATTGAAGCTCACTTACAATTGCATCAAATTTTGTGCCACCATCCTAAATAAGCTCCACCAAAAGCTTTTACTTGTGTAGGTGTGACAAACCTACAAGAGCTAGTACCAATTGTGCTATTTACTTGTCCTACATTGGAGTGATCCTCGATCCACTTTCAACTTCGGTCAAGGCACATTTGGTACTCGTTCTTCTCTTTCTACCACTCACATTTGTCTTGGAATGATGGATAGGCCAAGTACTTCTACCAACCCACTCTTCATGGACCAAGACGACGACATGAACTCCTTCGTCACCAAGAGTCACCTCTTCAGTGCACAACGTGCTTTGCATCAAGAGCAACAAGCTATGAGTGAACGCATCGACAACCTTTCCGCCGACTTGCGACTTTCCGAGCAACGTACAAGGGACTACTTCGACCACAAGCTCGACGATCACAAGCAAGATAATGATGCAAGGATGGACGAGATTCGCACTTTGTTGCTCAACTGCTCTTCTTACACTTCAAGAAGGAGCCGTTCAAGCCAACACTCCGACTTCACCCTCTCCGGCTCAAGTACATCGACATCGAACGCTCTTCGCCGAGCCGTGCGCAACAATCGTCCAGCAAGCCTCAATCCCCTACGCGACACCGACTCTCAAGAGCGCAGTCAACGTCAAACTCAAGAGGCCTTTGCACTAGCACGAGAACGGCAACGACAACGACAACATGAAGAGGAAGAGCGAGCGCGTCTACACCAAAATGCTCAAGATGCTGAGGCACAACGTCAAGAACAACAACTCCGTGATGCTCAAGCACTTGCGGCGCAACAAGCTCTACGAGATTCAAGTTGAGCCGTAGCCGACCGGGGCCGAGAAGCTCATGAACAAGAGGAAGCACTTCGCGAAGAAATTCAAGAACGAAGATTTCAAGCTCACGTGCATCGTCAAGTTCCTTCTCGAGCTCGACAAGCTCCTCCACAAGCACATCAAGAACAACAAGTTCCTCAAGATCATGAAGACAATGGAGATCCTCCCACTTGATTTGGAAAGCGACATTGTTGTTGTTGTTGTTGTTGTTGTTGTTGTTGTAGAGGTGCGTTAGGGGCAGCCGGTGGTGGTGGTGGAAGACACACGAGAAATTCATTAAACTTGTTATCGAGCTTTGTTTCGAACGTATTTTCCATCCCATCTATCTTCTCCATGGCCTCTTCAAATCTGTTTAGCACATCTTGCACCTGTCCACTCATCATTTGCTGAAATTTATCATGCAACTCCTTATTCGTCATGTTCTCCCAGTCAGTCTCGTCTGCTTGTGATCCTGTCATCGTTAGCAGCAATAGAAACACATAAGAATATGATCCTACAGACTACTAACAAGAGGTGGTGGTGGGTGTCACAAATCCGTCAAGAAAATCTCAAATTCTTACCAGTTCTTACCCAGCAGCAGGCAGTGATCGGCACCCATCGTAGTCAAAACTCTCAAAGCATGGATAGAGCGATTAACAGGGAAAATCAAACGCACGACGTAGATGTATGTGGAGCTGGGAAGGCTTATAATATGGTAGCAAAAAGGGTCAGCAATAATCAATTCAGAGATGCAAAGTTGAATAAATGCTCAACGACGGTACTGTGCTGGTCCTAGGCTAGACCGTGCTAGAGACGCGAGCCTAGAACACTAACAAAATCACGTCGATGCACGTAAACAAGGGAAAAGCACACTCTGGAACTTTTTTCACTCTATTTTTTTGGCGCTCCTGTTTTTTTGCGCTCCTCTTTTTTTGGCGAAAAATCACTATAATGGCGAGCGTCTCAAAACTCTTCCCTCGTCAAACTGACAGGATGGGCACACTTTTTTTTTTGACTTTCTTTTTGGAAATCAGGGCAGCGACGACGAAAAAGTGCGACAAAAAATCACTATGATGGCACGTGGCTCAAAAGACTCAGAAAAGCCTAAAAATAGGATAGGGAAAAATATTTTTGGTTTTGGCCTAAAAACTGCCCAGGGGTCTCTAGACTCTTTTTTTCTTTTCTTTTTCGAGACCTACTCAGGCAAGGAAACACAAAACGAAAACTAGATGGATCTCGAAAACAAACCTAATATGAAAAGAACTCGGGTTGGTGGTGGACAGGCAGATGTATATGTGGACTCGGATTGGCGGTGGACAGGCGGATGTATATGTGGACTCGGATTGGTGGTGGACAGGCGGATGTATATGGCAGTGGTAAGGAATATGTTGGTGGTGGTGGTATGTGGTAGGAACGATGACGATGGTGCGGCGGCGGCGTGACAACTTGTGAACAGAACTCGAAACTCTAAAGGAAACTAGACGCTAAGACCAGCAACTAGACACGACGATGCAACCGCAAATTCAACAATGCAAAACCCAAAAAAGATTATGCAAAGCTCAGATTGGTTCGGATATGATGACCTAACCGTAATTTGTTTTTGGCTTTTTCGTGGACTGTAGGTATGAAGAACAGACTCGATGTAAACTATGAAAAACTATAAAATCTCACCAAACAACCTGGAAATCTGATACCACTTGATAGAGGGAAAGGTGTCCTGATGTTTCGATGAGATACATATCATTTTCTGTGGGAGTTGACTTTGACGATCCGACTACGAACGTGCCAAGACGTCGCGCCTTAGCAATCGCTAAACCAACTTCCGAGTGTTATTGACCATGCCAGAGCATGATCAACCTGACCACGAGGGTCTATTTCCTACGAGCAAACGAAGAACAAGCAAGAAACTGAGATTGCAATCTGGATATTGCGAATAAAAGATGAAAGCTTTATTGATCAAGGTGGGGTTCTGTGACGCCTTTGTCTGGTCGTTGAACACAAACGAAGTACGCGAAGTTGCAACCATGGTGAACTTTAATCTAAACAAAACCCAAAGTCTAAACGACGCCCTAAGGGCTGTATATATGGATGAAGAGGGGGGAATTTCGTGGCCCTTGGAGGAGGGGTCCGAAACCAACCCTAACTCTTGTTTCCCCACACATACGGACTCTAAAAACAGCCTACACTTAAGTATTTCGAAAATACATGGGCCCGGCCCAATAATAAGGTGACGCGGCACCTAGAATAGCCTCTGGACGAAATTTATGAAGTGACATCTTTTATATTTCGTCCAAGGCTTCATGTACTCCTTATGGTGTCTTGAAAGTCCTGAAATCATCACTTGTAAATCCGTTCTTGATCCCCTTGCGCATGCCATCATCTCCATGCTTGAACTTGCTCCAAGGTTCATCTTTCTTGTCCAAGCTAGGCCCTTCATTTGTAAGCAAAACAAATGTATCCAATTTAGGCAGCATCATATTCTCATGAACATTAGAATCGTTACCAAGAAACGAAAGTACGAGATAATTAAATTGGCATGCGCGAGCTCTAGTAATTGGTCCAGTATGTATAGCAGCAGGGGCTGTGAGTGTAACAATGGTATTGATGTCCTCATCAGAACGTGTTGGTCATCAACATATGAACCCCAATTCGTAGCAAGCTACAAGGACTTAAAGGAGCAACATGTGATATTTCCCCGAATGGACAGACACGGGAACGAAGAAGGACACATGCCGGCCAGCTTAAGTGTTCCGGAGTAGTAGCAAGCTACCATGGCTCAGTGGAAGCACTAGGAGACATTTCCCCACAAGAGTGGCTACCAAGAATAAACAACTAGGTTGTCGGATCGCACACATACCAAGCATTTCATTAACATACACACAATATGCTCGATATGTGTAAATACAGCATGGCTTCACAACATAACTCCATGACTCAAAGTATTTATTCATTAGGCTTCGAGGAGCTAGATATTACAAACATCGGTCTGATGACCCAACATTCAAGTCATACAAGCAAAAAGCACATGTGGAAGCTTATGTTGTCTGAGTACAGACAACTACAAATGAAAAGACTGAGAAGCCTGACTATCTACAAGACCCTCCCAAGGGTACAAGATTGTAGCTGAGGTAACAAGCTAAATGTCGAAGTCCATGCGGAACTACTAGTGAGACTGGAGTCTCTCTACAAAAACATAAATTAAGCAAATGTGAGTACAAATGTACCCAGCAAGACTTACATCAGAACTAGCTACATATGCACACGTATTAACAAAGGGGATGGTGGAGTTTAACTGCAGCAAGCCAGCTTTGACTCAGTGTCTATCCTATACTACGACTGCTGGTAACTCTTTTGAGGTGTCGCACACGAGTCCACATATTCATCATATCAATACACCACTATGGATCCGCTCCCATCTCCCTATGAGAAGGCCATCCATAGCACTCACGCTTATCTTGCGCATTTTAGAGTATCCACTTTCACTTGTCTATGAACCGTATAGGAAACCCAGAGGTCCTTTACCGTGGACGCGACTATTCGAATAGATCATTTATAACCATGCAGGGGTGTACTTCTTCACACACGCTCTCGCCACTTACCGCCATGTACACATCATGTATCTCGGTGACCTTCAAGCGGAAGCCTAGCGAGGGTGTCGGCCACGACCTGACTAACCACGCAAGTCTCTAGTCCAGGTTTATCGCCTATTCGGGTTCCATCCACAAGGAAATCCGGCCGGGGTGTCGCTCACGGCCCCAAACGATGTGAGCAGGGTTCCCAAGCCCACCCAACGGGCGATGCTTGGTACACCGTGCCACTGCACCTAGTCTGTCCCAATCCCACCTGTACTGAGTGCCACTTGGTACACTAATAGCACTACCTACAATCACCAGAAACTAGTTGCAACCCTGTTGATTAATAAGCCGAGAGGGGCCGAGTTACTAGAACCCAATGTGTGGTAGTAGCTGTTCATGGATCACAAACACAGAACTCAGTTCCTAGGGACGGTTTAAATGAGACAACCCACCATATACTCCTACATAGCCTCTCACCGCTACATTTACCAGATCATGTTCACACACTTAGTTCTCAACAGTAGGACATGTTCACAACTTTCCAATTCATCCCTGATGAATCAGACCTAACACAACTCTAAGAAATAGCAGGCATGACAAACAAGCATGAATGAGTAGGCACATCAGGGCTCAAACAACTCCTACTCATGCTAGTGGGTTTCATATATTCACTATGGCAATGACAGATCATGCAGAGGAAAGGGGTTCAACTACCACAACATGTGACAGCTGAATCGCTGTTGTCCTAATCCAGTAAAAGAGAGTAGGAGTGAGATAGTGGGATTGAATTGGAATGAACAAGGGGGTTCTGCTTGCCTGGCACTTCTGAAGATAGTATAGCTCTTCATCGGTGTCAATGATCACAACATCGGAACAATGTCCACTAAGAGGGGACAAACACCGGCAAACAAGAGAGAACACAATCAATGCAATGGAACAACATGATGCATGAATGTGACATGGCAATATGTTGTGATTTGAGCCAATGCAGCTAGCAATAATTTAAATGAAGTCCATATGAACCAAGGGTTCATATGCAAACTCCATGTCAAGCATTTAAAATGCCATTATCATGTTTTGATTAAATAGCAAGGTTAAGTTTCTTTATCATGCATGAAACCAGTAGCAATGGATAGACTGGATTTTTCTAATCATTTTTCATATATAATTTATTTCATTCTGAGTTATAGATTATTTTCTATGATTTTTTGAAGTTTATAAAATTTTCTAGAATTTCCTGGTTATTTAAGATAAGCTAAATCCAGAAAATACTTTATTGCATCAGCACTACGTCACTATGACGTTAGCGAGTCAACAGGGCGGTCCAGGTCAAACCTGACCCGTGGGGGGCGTGTGTCAGTGTCTAATCTATCTAACATAATTAATTAGCACTGGGTTAACACTAAACCTAATTTATTTAGAGGCTTGGGCCTACACGTCGGTGACCCGAGGTGGTCAAACCCTGGTAAAAAAGGTCAAACCCACCGGCGTTTAACCGCCGGCAAGGGCCGAGACGGCGGCACGGCTCAGAAATTTGCTACGGGGCCTCGTTTGAAGCGTGCTGGGTGCGTTGGAAAGCCCTTGCTCCCGCGCGTCGAACGGTGCAGGTTCTGGGTCGCGGGGGTGTCGGAGCTCGCCGGAGTGGAGCCCGCGCCGGCCGCCAGAGCTTGGGTTCGAGCGGCACAGCGCTATGGTGCACTGGAAGATGAGCTGGTGGTGGAGTTGGCTTGCTGTGGAGCTGCTGATCACGTGGTCGTGCTCGGGCGCGAGCTTTGCTAGCTCTGGTTACTGCAACAACAAGAACGGCGGCGACCGGCTCTCGGCTCCGGTGGAGCCACGGTCTAGAGAGAGCAAATGAGCGCGGGGAGAGACGGGTTCGGTGCAGAGGCTCACTTCGATTGCAACGGAGGCATCAGCAAGCTCGGGGATGGGCTGATGATGACGGGAGGTCGCCGACGATGTTGATGACCCGAGGTTGAAGAAGGTGGCGGTGTGGGCGTTCGGGGGCGTCCGGCGGCGTGTGTGTCCTTGAGGAGGCGTAGACGACGTAGGCAAAGCTCCTGGGCGTGTTGGGGAGGCTAGGCGGGGGCTGTGGCCACGGAGAACGGCGTCGGTGGCGATGGTGGTGCTCGGGCATGAGGTGCAGAGCGAGAGAGAGGAGGGGATGAGGACGAGGGAGTGGGAGTGGGCGAGAAGGTCCAGAGTGATGGGTGGCGTCGTCCAGACGCATTAGGGCAGCGGCTGGAAGCAAGAGGTGGCACGGCGAGTGGTCGCGCGCGTCGAGCACGCGCCTCTCGTCCGACTGGCTAAAGGACAGGGACGACTGGCACTTGGGCCAGATGGGCCGCGTATTGCCAGGCCGCCAGGTTAGTTGGCCTAGGTAGGTTGGGCTTCCAGGTGAGCTCTCTTTCTCCATTTTGATTTCTTTTCTATTTCTGTAATTTGTTTCTGATTTAGTAAAAATTCTCAATCAATTTATTTTCTTCTGATAAATTTTGTAGGGACTAAAAGAATTATTCCAAATCCCCTCACAATTTTTCCAGAATTATTGGAGCAACAGAAATATATTTATAGAATATATTTGCTCCAATTCCAATACAGTATGAATTAATTCAAAGCCCAAATATGTCCTACAAAAATGTGAACCATTTTTGGTAGATGCTTCCACCTTAATCCAGAAATGATGAACATTTTTAAAGGGCATTTTGAGTTCATTGAAAAATATTTTACTTGAACCTGTTTGATTTAGTTGGTGCTAGGTAGACCTGGCCATCCTCCGGGACGGGCCGGGCTTCGGGCCGGGCCTGACCAAGCCCGAGGTAGAAAACTCAGGCTCGAGCCCGGCCCATCACAGCAAATAACACATTAGGCCTCGAGCCTCGGGCTGGACCTCTTCAGTAAATGGCATAAACAGTGGGCCCAGGCCTGACTCGACATAGGCTTCGGGCTCAAAACCTAGGCCCAGGACCGGCCCAGGAGATGCGTCGGGCCGGGCTTTTTCGGGCCAGGTCAGGCCGGGCTGTTTGGGTCGGGTGGCCCATGGCCAGGACTAGTGCTAGGGTTTGGATCACCCCCATTTCAAACTCAAATTGAATTTAAACATGATGCAACACATGACTAGCTAGCCCAAAACATACCAGAACTAGGGATGTGACAACTCACCCCCACTAAACAAGAATCTCGTCCTGAGATTAAATACGTGAGGTAAGAAGACAGAGGGAACACAAAACTACACAATCTTCACGATCCAAGTTGCACTTCTCGAGGATGCTGATTCATTCCATCATCTTTGTCTTGACGTCTTGCTCTGAGAACTCCATCCAACATGACAATGACAGAAAGAAACTCTACTGGAGTCAATCTTCTCAAGGATTGATCAATTCAAGATTGACTCATGGAGTGACACATTGTAACATCTCTTGAGTTGAGACAAAAAATACACATCGAGAGCAATGGCAAGAGGTATATGACAACGGTTCGATTGGGTAGGCAAAAATTCCATGCTTAAGATGATGGTGCGTGGTTTCAAGATATCGAGGAAATAACTACCATGATTCCATAGAGGGACACCTTAGGGAAGGTGACTCGTAGAATTATTCCCTTAAGTGGCAAAAAGAATTACTTTTGATATAGAGATCATTTAGACTCTTTATACCAGCCTAAGGCAATCACAATCGATCATATGAAGGAGTTCGAAGAATGACATACTCGGACTAGAATGGATGATGTGGACTACCTTGTTGAAGACAACGCAGTGGCCCATGGAATTTTGGCACAATGGCGGTGCAAGCGGGGAATAAAACGCAAATGTTTGGAATGTTCCAACCATCATATCTGCCTGAGATTCAGATCCTATTGGTGATAGGATACTTCAGACTCAGCATGTCTGAATAAGAACATTTGCAACGCAAATCGACAAGACGATGTTGCAAGATTCTTGGGAAATGAACTACAATAGAAAGCTCCAAAACATGAGTTGGTTCTGCTACACATATGTGAACACGCTGTCCAAGACAAGCATGACCACGTAGTAGTCTTATAATAAAACACTATCGAGTTCTGGTTGGGAACCACCATCGAGGATAACGGAATCTTGTACAAATCTGTCTGGTTCCTTCAGGACTAGCACTTGGAACTTATTATCTTTGAACAAATCAACCAGTGGCTTGGTGTGCTAGGGAATATGTATGGAGTGGAGATAATTAATTTACCAAACCATTGAGTACTTCGCATGTATGTATGACTGATTTGGGATGATTCCAGGGGAAACAAAACAAACCTTTCTCAAATTCATGGCGGCAAATTACACCTAATGCACGTGAACTTGGAGAATGTCTCTTCTTTCACCAAAACATATACCTCATGAGCGGAACACGAAGGCAATGCTTACAAAGTTTCCAACACTAGCTCAATGTTCAACATGGATCATGGAGGAGACAAGCTGCTGCTAATGGTCTCAACAACAAGTCATCGGAATTTCCATATCACTGGAATTCCACCATTATGTGAACAATGTGATAGTATTGGTCAGACCAAAGGATGTAATGTTGTATGCTTGAGGGGTCAACTACGAGTAAGACAACATTAAGATTATCGTTGGTTTTGATTTGATTTGACGGTAGCCCATTGTAACATCCCAAATTTTCAATTTGGAATGTTATACATTAGGTCATCATGCATATCATATTTTATTTTGCTTTTGGTTTTGATCCTAGAAAATCCTAAGCAACTCAAGGACCCACGGAGAGAGTTGGGGATTTTCTTATTTACATATTTGAGTTTTCTCAAATTATGTAAACAGGATCATTTGATTTTATTTATTTTATCATCAATTATTTCTATTACAAAAATATGAGAGCGGGAATAAAATGACTTTCCCAAAATATATAAATATTGAGGATTTAATAAAAAAATCAAATAAGATTTATTTCGGAGTTTTTCGGTATTTTATTTGAATTTAGGAAAAATGCGCGTTTTTCAAAATTGTAGTTTGGGCCCAGATAAATGTTCACTTTATGGGGCTTGATTTTAGAAACCCGGGAAAATTTATTTCGTGAATTTTGGAGTCCATTTAGTATTTCTTTTTTATTTTCTTCCGAGCGGATTTATTAAAAAAAAATCGCGGAACCGACTTTGGGCCGTACTCGGCCAGGACTCCGCCTGGCCGGGGCCTTTATAAGGCGCGCCTGAGGCCTGAGCCGAGCCAGCCCACCACCGCCGCCCTAACCCTAGCGCGCCCCAGCCGCCGCCGCCGTCGGAGTTGCGCGCCGCCCGAGGTTCGCCGTCGCCTTGTTTTCCGTGCTGTTTTAAAAAAAATCGTCGTTTTTCTTTTTCGTCGGATTTTTCCGCGGTTATTTTCTGATCGCGATTTCTGATCCGATTTTCGTTTTAATATAACTTTTCGCTCATTTATCGGAATCAGGCGATTCAGGCGCCTGGAGTTTCGTCTCGAAACCCTCTTTCCGAATAATCAACTTAAACATGTTTTTGCTACTGTAAAATTTGCCCTAGATCCAGATTACTAGAACGAAGTTGTTTTCTTTCGCCGTTTGATTTCTTTTGCCTCGTTCGATTTGATTCTTTTGCAAACCAAGGTTCTTAAGTTGAACTTTCTGGTTAGATCTTCTATTTGAGTTTTACCTGTGCATTAGATGAGTACTTGTTGTATGCTTGTTGTTTGTCTACGATAGAATACCCGGAGTGCGCCGCCTGTTACTTCGAATCTCTAGGTTTCGCGGATCATCAGCAAGGCAAGTAACACTTTGATCATACCTTTTTCTACAACCAAGTTTTATTGCATTAGATCAATTTTCACACATTGCATGATTAGGATCTAGTTAAATTGTGGGATGGGAAGTAGATGAGGTAGTACCTATTACCTGTTTATTATCAAACCTTTGGGAGTTACTTCTACGTTAGCTTATTATGCCATGCTATGCTAGTAGACGTGGATTGGGTGAGTGAAATCCATGACAGATGTGAGATTGATAATTAATGGTTTATCTAAGGTGGCAACTTAAACACACATCTGGGTGGATTGAGGCACCTGGGGTTTCCAGGACTTGCCTGTTTTTCTTTTGGACCGCCACCCAGGCTCAAAGGGATCATGAGATTATTCATACTAGAAACTTCCGTGTGCAGCCACAAGCTATTATGGGCTCTAGCATAGTTGACTAAGTTGTGCGAACTCTTACAGTGGTAGACTAGCAGATGTAGGGGATGTAGGTGGTACGGTCTACCCGATCGTAAGGTGCTAGCGCTTCTGAAAGACTATGTCTCGGTCATCCGTTTCTCAAACACCCTGTAGTGCGAGAAACCAAACGGAGGCGATCGAGTCTTGTGGGGAAAAGTGCGCAAACCTCTGCAGAGTGTAATAAACTAATCATGATTAGCCGTGTCCCCGGTTATGGACATCTTGAGTATCTAGTACTTGGATTTTCATGTGAATCTCAACATGTTACTCTAAAGTTAATTTTGTTGGGTTTAATGATGTTACTTTAATTGGGATTGAGAATGCTGTCAACCATTCTCAATGTTTAACAACCACCATGATAGTAATTAAATTTATTCCTTTGAAGTAGGGAAAAATTGGCTTTACGCAAAAACTGTAACCATAGAGCTTTCCACCAGCCAAATATGCATATAGTATAGCTGTTGCATTCCATTACTCTCTATGTGTTACCTTGCCAGCATATTCCATGTGCTGACCCGTTTTCGGGCTGCAACGTTAATGTTGCAGACTTTTCAGACGACGATTAAGGAGTTTTTAGGTCATGGTTCTATACTCAGTGATGCCGTTGGAGTTGATGGACTCACTTATCTTCCAAGCCTTCCGCTGTTATCGTTATTAGATGGCCTTAAGCCATATTTATTGTAATAAGTTCTCTTTTGAGACACTCGATGTAATAAGTGTGTGATTGCTACTCTGCTATAAATCCTCCGAGTACTGTGTGGTGTCAGCATTACTGATCCAGGGATGACACCGGAGCACAGAGATCAGACTGTTTGAGGTCTGGTCGCTATAGAGATGGTATCAGAGCACACGCTGACTGTAGGACAGAACCACTAAGCTAAAGACCTAGATCACTACTCACTCTCTTCTCTTCTGACTTCCCATCTTTTCTACTCTTTAGGATGGCGGATGCAAGGAACAAGTTCACACAACCAGATGAAGATACACCCTTTGGACGCCACTTGAAGGAAGTCACTAGATACCTGAACATAGGATTACCAAGCTTCATGGGAATCTACAACGCCACTTTACCTGAAGAAGAGCGCTGGATGATTCAAGTTCAAGTTCCAGGAAGGACGTTCATGCCAGTCACTGAGCCCATAGAGTTTTCTCTTGATGCACCAACTTGGAGTCTAGGAAAGAGCATGGCAGCTCACATCGCCATGGGACGCATTGGAGAAGTCTACCGCAAGGATCTTAAGGATACTATCTACCAGATTTGTGGGCGCCGAGATGAACACTGGGAGATGATCAGCACCAGGAAAGATAGATCAATTGCAGCTTTTATTCAGGAGTTAAACCAGCACATTCGACGATAGGAGAATCAGATGTGCGCCGACATGATAGATCCGAAGAAGGCTAAGACTAGAATCAAGGAACTAGAGGAAGAACTCAAGGCTACACGTGAAGATTATGAAGAAGAAATTGAAGTATTGGTGGATAAGAATGCCGACCTAACTATGAAGCTAGGAATATTTATGGGAGGCCCGACACCAGTAGATGAAGACGAAGAACCCAAAGAGATTAGCCCGGAAGACTACATCATCATTGACGGCACCGACTCGGAACAAGATAGTAGCGATGATGACTATGTGGATGAAGCAGGAGCAGATATCATGGAGTCTACAACCGTAGAATATTTCTAGTAGACCACCTCATCAGTAGTAGTAGTCCACCATGTAAATATAGTAGTCCGAGCACTTTGCGATAGTTAGATCGATTGTATGCCTTTGTTTGATTGATTGAAGTGAATTGTGTGCTTTTGCCTCATGTGCATATGGGTAGTGTTTTCTCTTTAGACCCCCTCTATTCTTATATCTCGTCTTTTCTAAAACCCTCAGATGCCTCCGAGACGTGACCCCGGATTTGCCTTTCCGCCGGAGCTCACCCAGTTGATCCAGCAGCAGAACACCTTGATGCAGTTGCTAGTTCAGAATCAGAATCAGGGGAACAATAACAACAACCCACCACCACCACCACCTGTTGACCACTTAGCCCGTTTTCTTAGGCTAAATCCGCCGGTGTTTTCCAGTAGCACCGAGCCGATAGTAGCAGATGATTGGCTCCGCAAGATAGCTAGGGAGTTGACCACAGCAGGATGCACAGATGTGGAGAAGGTTAAGTTTGCCGCACATCAGTTAGAAGGACCCGCAGCATCCTGGTGGGAGAATTTCACAACCACCTTCCCAGTCGACACTGTCACATGGGACCAGTTTCAGCAGGCTTTTCGTACTGCCCATGTTTCAGCAGGAGCAATGGCCATGAAGAAGCGTGAGTTTCGTAACTTGCGCCAAGGAGGACGGACAGTTGGCCAGTATGTGGAGGAGTTTAGTAAGCTAGCACGTTATGCCCCAGATGACGTTGCTACGGATGCAGCTAAGCAGGAGAAGTTTCTGGAAGGACTGAATGATGAGTTGAGTATGCAGTTGATGGTAGCCACCTTCAACAACTACCAGGAGTTGGTAGACCGTGCTCTTATGATTGAAGGGAAGCAGCAGCAAATTGAGAACCGCAAGAGGAAGTATGGACAAGGAAAGTATAATTCAGGAGCTCAGCAGAAGCCACGTTTTACCCCTAGGCCGGGAGGACATTTTCAGCATACCCATGGAGTAGGTAGCTCGCACAATCACAATGGCACCAAGAATGGTAATGGGAATGGAGGAAGCAATGGACAGAACCGCAACACCCCATCAACCCCAGCCAAGAAGGACTTGAGCCATGTCACTTGTTATAAGTGTTCGAAGCCAGGACATTATGCAAATGAATGTCCTGAAGGCCAAAATGGCAATGGAAGTTCTGGGAAGAAGCCGAACCCTTTCAACAGGGGACAGGTGAACCACGTTAGCGTGGAGGAGGTTGAAGCTCAGCCCGATGCAGTAATAGGTAAGTTTTTGGTTAAGTCATTTACTGCACTCGTTCTTTTTGATACTGGTGCATCGCATTCATACATCTCAAGGGGATTTGTGGATAAGTATAACCTACCAACCCAAGCCCTTAGGTCACCCATGTTAGTAACCTCGCCAGGAGCAGAGTATGTGGCTAGTCTATGGTGTGATCGGTTACCATTAAGGATTGGTAACTATGTTTTTCCCTCAGACCTAATAGTATTGGAATCTCAAGGATTGGATGTGATATTAGGCATGGATTGGTTATCAAAGTATGAAGGGAATATTGAGTGTGCTAGTAAGTCAATTTTGCTTACCACACCAGAAGGGAGAAGGATCAAGTATGTATCCCGGTATGTACCAAAGAGGACACAAGTAAATTCCTTATCAGGAGTTGTGCAGGAGGAAGTACCAGTGGTAAAGGATTTTCCTGATGTATTTCCCGAAGAGTTGCCAGGCATGCCACCGGATAGAGACATTGAGTTTTTGATTGAGCTATTGCCAGGCACTGGGCCAATATCAAAGAGACCATATAGGATGCCAGCAAAGGATTTGGTGGAAATTAAGAAGCAGATTAAGGAGTTACTGGATAAGGGATATATTCGCCCAAGTTCTTCGCCTTGGGGATCACCAGTACTTCTAGTAGAGAAGAAGGATGGATCGTTAAGGATGGTTGTTGACTATCGAGGATTGAACGAAGTAACGATCAAGAACAAGTACCCACTACCAATGATCAACGATCTGTTTGATCGGTTGCAAGGAGCTAAAGTGTTTTCCAAGATCGATTTGCGATCAGGATACCATCAGTTGAAGATTTGAGAACAGGATATTCCGAAGACAGCTTTTACCACCAGGTATGGGCTGCATGAGTATACCGTTATGTCATTTGGACTGACTAACGCGCCTGCCTATTTTATGAACATGATGAACAAAGTGTTTATGGAGTTTTTGGATAAGTTCGTCGTAGTGTTCATTGATGATATCCTGGTATATTCGAAGAATGAAGAGGAGCATAAGGAGCATTTGCGTTTGGTACTTGGAAAGCTCAGAGAACATCAATTATATGCCAAGTTCAGCAAATGTGAATTTTGGTTGAAGGAAGTAGGATTCCTCGGACATGTTATATCTGGAGAAGGTATAGCAGTAGATCCCGCTAAAGTTGAAACCGTGACCAAGTGGGAAGCCCCAACTACCGTTGGAGAGATCCGGAGTTTTCTTGGACTCGCAGGATACTACCGGAGGTTTATTGAGAATTTCTCAAGGATCGCGAAACCTATGACGGAGTTGCTGAAGAAGGATACTAAGTTCAAATGGACTGAGGAGTGTGAGGCAAGTTTTCAGGAATTGAAGAAACGTTTGGTTACCTCACCAGTGTTGATTTTGCCAGATCAAACCAAGGACTATGAGGTGTATTGCGACGCTTCACGTCGAGGACTTGGAGCAGTGCTTATGCAGGAAGGGAGAGTTGTTTCGTATGCTTCACGACAACTGAAGCCTCACGAATTGAATTATGCTACGCATGATTTGGAGTTAGCAGCCGTAGTGCATGCATTGAAGACATGGAGACATTTCCTCATTGGAAATCATTGTGAGGTGTACACGGATCATAAGAGTCTGAAGTACATTTTCACGCAGAAGGAGTTGAACCTCAGACAAAGGAGATGGTTGGAGCTCATCAAGGATTATGATATGAAATTACATTACCATCCCGGAAAAGCTAATGTAGTAGCTGATGCATTAAGCCGCAAGAGCCATGTCAATAGGTTAATGACGGGAGAAATACCCAAGGAGTTAGCAGAAAATCTTCGTGAGCTATGTTTAGAAATAGTTCCGAGAGGCTATGTGGCAGCATTGGAAATTCAGTCAACTTTGATGGATAGAATCAGAGAAGCTCAGAAAACTGACAAAGAGATTGCCGCTATAAAGGAGAAACTGAGCAAGGGAAAAGCTAAAGGATTTCGTGAGGATGAGCACGACACCCTATGGTTTGAAGACCGTGTTTACGTGCCCAATGACCCGGAGATCAGAAAGTTGATTCTGCAAGAGGCACATGATTCACCGTATTCGATTCACCCAGGAAATACCAAGATGTATTTGGATTTGAAGGATATTTTCTGGTGGACCGGAATGAAAAAGGATATTGCAGAGTATGTAGCAGTTTGTGACGTATGTCAGAGAGTAAAGGCAGAGCATCAGAAGCCAGCAGGATTGTTGCAACCATTGCCGATACCCGAATGGAAGTGGGATAAGCTAGGCATGGATTTTATCACGGGATTACCAAGGACTCGTTCAGGCTATGACTCGATTTGGGTTGTAGTTGATCGATTGACGAAGGTAGCTCATTTCATCCCAGTAAAGACCACTTACACCAGTGCTAGGTTGGCAAAGATATACATGACCAGGATCGTATGTTTGCATGGAGTTCCGAGGAGCATCGTATCAGATAGAGGAACCCAGTTTACCTCAAAGTTCTGGAAGCAGTTGCATGAGACTTTGGGTACTAGGTTAGAATTTAGTACAGCTTTTCATCCGCAGACAGATGGACAGACTGAGAGAGTCAATCAGATTTTGGAGGATATGCTGAGAGCTTGTGCGCTAGATTATGGATCTAGTTGGGACGATAATTTGCCATATGCAGAGTTCTCTTACAATAATAGCTATCAGACCAGTTTGAAGATGGCCCCTTTCGAAGCTTTGTACGGAAGGAGGTGCAGGACACCGTTGTCATGGGACGAAGTTGGAGACCGCCAGTTGTTTGGACCAGATTTGATTAAGGAGTCTGAACAGAAGGTGAAGTTGATTCGCGATAGGCTCAAGGTAGCCCAGTCCAGGCAGAAGAGCTACGCAGATTCTAAACGCAAGGAGACAGTTTACGAAGTCGGAGATAGAGCTTATCTTCGAGTATCCCCACTTCGAGGGATTAAGCGCTTTGGAGTTAAGGGGAAGTTAGCGCCACGATTTGTAGGACCATATCGAGTTTTGGAGCGTATGGGAGAAGTGGCTTACAAGTTGGAATTGCCAGAAGGATTAACAGGAGTTCATGATGTGTTCCACGTTTCTCAGTTGAAAAAGTGTCACGCGGAGATGGCTGACATACCTTTGAGAGACACAGTGCCATTGGAAGCAATTCAGTTGGATAACAATTTGACCTATGAGGAAAAACCAGTCAAGATTCTTGAGTTTGCCAGCCGAGTTACTCGTAGCAAGGTTATCAAGTTTTGCAAAGTTCAGTGGAGCCACCACACGGAGGATGAAGCCACCTGGGAGCGAGAGGAAGATTTGCTCAAAGACCACCCTCACCTATTTTCTAGCCAACCCGAATCTCGAGGGCGAGATTCATCTTAAGGGGGGTAGGTTTGTAACATCCCAAATTTTCAATTTGGAATGTTATACATTAGGTCATCATGCATATCATATTTTATTTTGCTTTTGGTTTTGATCCTAGAAAATCCTAAGCAACTCAAGGACCCACGGAGAGAGTTGGGGATTTCGTTATTTACATATTTGAGTTTTCTCAAATTATGTAAACAGGATCATTTGATTTTATTTATTTTATCATCAATTATTTCTATTACAAAAATATGAGAGCGGGAATAAAATGACTTTCCCAAAATATAGAAATATTGAGGATTTAATAAAAAAAATCAAATAGGATTTATTTCGGAGTTTTTCGGTATTTTATTTGAATTTAGGAAAAATGCGCGTTTTTCAAAGTTGTAGTTTGGGCCCAGATAAATGTTCACTTTATCGGGCTTGATTTTAGAAACCCGGGAAAATTTATTTCGTGATTTTTGGAGTCCGTTTAGTATTTCTTTTTATTTTTCTTCCGAGCGGAATTATTAAAAAAAACGCGGAACCGACTTTGGGCCGTACTCGGCCAGGACTCCGCCTGGCCGGGGCCTTTATAAGGCGCGCCCGAGGCCCGAGCCGAGCCAGCCCACCACCGCCGCCCTAACCCTAGCGCGCCCCAGCCGCCGCCGCCGCCGCCGCCGCCGAAGTTGCGCGCCGCCCGAGGTTCGCCGCCGCCTTGTTTTCCGTGCTGTTTTTTTAAAAAAAATCGTCGTTTTTCTTTTTCATCGGATTTTTCCGCGGTTATTTTCTGATCGCGATTTCTGATCCGATTTTCGTTTTAGTATAACTTTTCGCTCGTTTATCGGAATCAGGCGATTCAAGCGCCTGGAGTTTCGTCTCGAAACCCTCATTCTGAATAATCAACTTCAACATGTTTTTGCTACTGTAAAATTTGCCCTAGATCCAGATTACTAGAACGAAGTTGTTTTCTTTCGCCGTTTGATTTCTTTTGCCTCGTTCGATTTGATTCTTTTGCAAACCAGGGTTCTTAAGTTGAACTTTCTGGTTAGATCATCTATTTGAGTTTTACCTGTGCATTAGATGAGTACTTATTGTATGCTTGTTGTTTGTCTGCGATAGAATACCCGGAGTGCGCCGCCTGTTACTTCGAATCTCTAGGTTTCGCGGATCATCAGCAAGGCAAGTAACACTTTGATCATACCTTTTTCTACAACCCAGTTTTATTGCATTAGATCAATCTCACACATTGCATGATTAGGATCTAATTAAATTGTGGGATGGGAAGTAGATGAGGTAGTACCTATTACCTGTTTATTATCAAACCTTTGGGAGTTACTTCTACGTTTGCTTATTATGCCATGCTATGCTAGTAGACGTGGATTGGTTGAGTGAAATCCATGACAGATGTGAGATTGATAATTAATGGTTTATCTAAGGTGGCAACTAAACACACATCTGGGTGGATTGAGGCACCTGGGGTTTCCAGGACTTGCCTGTTTTTCTTTTGGACCGCCACCCAGGCTCAAAGGGATCATGAGATTATTCATACTAGAAACTTCCGTGTGCAGCCACAAGCCATTATGGGCTCTGGCATAGTTGACTAAGTTGTGCGAACTCTTACAGTGGTAGACTAGCAGATGTAGGGGATGTAGGTGGTACGGTCTACCCGATCGTAAGGTGCTAGCGCTTCTGAAAGACTATGTCTCGGTCATCCGTTTCTCAAACACCCTGTAGTGCGAGAAACCAAACGGAGGCGATCGAGTCTTGTGGGGAAAAGTGCGCAAACCTCTGCAGAGTGTAATAAACTAATCATGATTAGCCGTGTCCCCGGTTATGGACATCTTGAGTATCTAGTACTTGGATTTTCATGTGAATCTCAACATGTTACTCTAAAGTTAATTTTGTTGGGTTTAATGTGTTACTTTAATTGGGATTGAGAATGCTGTCAACCATTCTCAATGTTTAACAACCACCATGATAGTAATTAAATTTATTCCTTTGAAGTAGGGAAAAATTGGCTTTACGCAAAAACTGTAACCATAGAGCTTTCCACCAGCCAAATATGCATATAGTATAGCTGTTGCATTCCATTACTCTCTATGTGTTACCTTGCCAGCATATTCCATGTGCTGACCCGTTTTCAGGCTGCAACGTTAATGTTGCAGACTTTTCAGACGACGATTAAGGAGTTTTTAGGTCGTGGTTCCATACTCAGTGATGCCGTTGGAGTTGATGGACTCACTTATCTTCCAAGCCTTCCGCTGTTATCGTTATTAGATGGCCTTAAGCCATATTTATTGTAATAATTCTCTTTTGAGACACTCGATGTAATAAGTGTGTGATTGCTACTCTGCTATAAATCCTCCGAGTACTGTGTGGTGTCAGCATTACTGATCCAGGGATGACACCGGAGCACAGAGATCAGACTGTTTGAGGTCTGGTCGCTACACCCATGCACAAATCAAAGATTGGATAAGACAATAGCACTGACAATTGATCACGAGGATCAATCGATGAAGATATCATGTGTCTTCAACAAACACACAAACACAAGGATATCCCTTTGGACATGAACTAAGCGGGACAAGCTTAATCTTCCAACTCTCCAAGTTGTTGTCTAGCTCAACCAACTAGCTCAGGGATATCCTACATAGATTCTTGGAGAAGGGGTAGTTTATAAGAAAACCAACTTGATCGCGAGCTCAACATAATGGTCAAGAGACAACTCGGTGATACCTCCGAGAAGATAATCAGAAAATCATGAACCACCAATATATTATTAAGCTCGAGAACAATCTTGCTTTCCTGGCAAGCTGATATGATCAAAAGAGCGAGGGATTGATACAATCCTAACTCATTGATCGAAGGGTGCACCAAGAAAATGGACCATGTAGCACAATCAATCTTAGAATAGTGGTCCAATAACCAACACGCTAAGAATGATATTATTGTCCACTAATTACCAAGCAACAGGCTTGCTCGGAGTATTGATTTCACACATCATAGTTCACTTGTCAGCATTCCGGTTATAATAACACAGAAACCGAGGAATGAACAATGATGGCGAGAAGTATCACCGCGTCAAGAATTCATAAGAGGTGGTGCAATTCTCATGATATTCTTCACATAAATGGGGTAACACTCCAAGGTAAAATAGAACAAAAGCTGGATTGACAATTTGATCTACGGAATACAACTACTTTGACCCAATCCTAGATATGGATGAGGTGCTAGAGTTTGTTTCTCCTAGTCATTCCGAATAGAATGTCTTGACGGACCACAAGAATAATAAGCATCGATAACACGAATGCACAATTGCTCCTGACTATCAACTGATAGCTGAAGGTCAGAATACAACTGAAAAGGGACAACTCAAAGGAACATATCACTTTCTGAGTTGTGGATGCATAGATTAGTATGTTGAACAAAGCTCAACATATTTCTTTCAGATAACCCATGCAGAAAGGTAGATCTGGCAAAGTCACACCATAGGATCGAGAGCTCGTCAAGAGCACTCTGGTTGTGATCTTTCGGTTCAACGAGGAACTTCTGCCATAAGCAGTTCATGGTATTTGGAAGAAGGAAACACCACGGACCTTGAGGACTATCACAAAGGTTACTAATATCCTAAAGGAACGAGCAAACACTATCAACATGAAGTAAGTAGGGTGAATCTTGGGTTCAAGAACCCAAAGATGGAATACCTACTAACTAAAGGGCATCACAGGATGCTTCCAAGGATAGCCCGAATCATCACACTAGGAATATAAGGCATTCTTAGATTACAGGGTGGTTCTCTAAGACACCTAGGGTCAAAATAACAACTCCAACATATATACCGAGTCAATGAAGTAACTCAACACACTAGTTAGTGTGGTTGATCTGGCACAAAGGAACTTCGGAATGGTAAGAAGGGATTTACATATGCATCAGACTATTTAGAAACCTGGGATGACTCGGACAACATAACAGCTATAAATGCTCGAAAAGATTTGATACATCATGAAAAATGGTGGCATAACCACTTAGCATCGCAATATAAAGATTCTGAGGCCAGCTATGAACATACGGGAGTAGTAGAAACTGAACAGGGGCTTGAATGCATCAATCCTATAAGCCTATAGATTAGTAACACGTGATGCTGATAGAAAGATGACAAGCCAAGCTCTTAACCCTGTATGAAAGATAAGATGACTTGGATCAGAAGGCATAAGGTAAAGGAGTAAAAAGAGCCTTAAGTTCCCATGCCCAATCAATTACCTTATATAACTAAAGCAGTTCTAGACTCAACTTCGACCAGTTTGGCTTGGAAATCCTATAGGCAGTCAGGCTCTGATACCCAAGCTGTCAGGACCCCAATCCTAAGTCACACCGATCTACCATGTAACACATCATATCACTTTGCGGCCTCACGCATGGTATTCCCACGGGTGCCACCTTACCTGGCCTGGGACCGTTTGCGCCTTTTGGCTCACGTATATGATAGTGTCACTAGCATCCATATGACAGGCAACCCGGGCTGACATGACTAGTCGTGAATCCAAAGTGGCACTAACTTACAGGGATAGGCATACATGACCTAGCAACGAACATGTCGGTCATCAACGTATGAACCCAAGTCATAGCAAGCTACAAGGACTTAAAGGAACAACGCGTGACATTTCCCCGAAGGGACAGACACGGGAACGAAGAAGGACACATGCCGGCCAGCCTATGTGTTCTGGAATAGTAGCAAGCTACCATGGCTCAGTGGAAGCACTAGGAGACATTTCCCCATAAGAGAGGCTACCAAGAATAAACAACTAGGTTGTCGAATCCGACACATAACAAGCATTTCAATAACTTACACACAATATGCTCGATACACAATATGCTCGATATGTGGAAATACAACATGGCATCACAACATAACTCTATGACTCAAAGTATTAATTCATTAGGTTCCCAGGAGCCAGATATTACAAACATGGGTCTGATGACCCAGCATTCAAGTCATACAAGCAAAAAGCACATGCGGAAGCTTAACTTGTCTGAGTACAGACAACTACAAATGAAAAGGCTGTGAAGCCTGACTATCTACAATACGCTCCCAAGGGTACAAGATCGTAGCTAAGGTAACAAGCTAAACGTCGAAGTCCACACGGAACTACTAGTGAGACTGAAATCTCTCTACAAAAACATAAATTAAGCAAACATGAGTACAAATGTACCCGGCAAGACTTACATCAGAACTAGCTACATATGCATCAGTATCAATAAAGGGGATGGTGGAGTTTAACTGCAGCAAGCCAACTTTGACTCAGTGGCTATCATGTACTATGACTACTGGTAACTCTTTTGAGGTGGCGCACATGAGTCCACATATTCACCATATCAATACACCACTATGGATCCGCTCCCGTCTCCCTACGAGAAGACCATCCATAGCACTCACGCTTATCTTGCGCATTTTAGAGTATCCACTTTCACTTGTCTATGAACTGTATAGGCAACCCAGAGGACCTTTACCGCGGACGTGGCTATTTGAATAGATCATTTATAACCCTGCAGGGGTGTACTTCTTCACACACGCTCTCACCACTTACCGCCATGTACACGTCATGTATCTCGGCAACCTTCAAGCGGAGGCCTGGCGAGGGTGTCGGCCATGACCTGACTAACCACGCAAGTCTCTAGTCCAGGTTTATCGCCTATTCGGGTTCCATCCGCAAGGAGATCCGGCCGGGGTGTCGCTCACGACCCCAAACGATGTGAGCAGGGTTCCCAAGCCCACCAAACGGGCGACGCTTGGTACATCATGCCACTGCACCTAGTCTGTCCCAAGCCCACCTGTACCGGGTGCCACTTGGTAGACAACTAGCACTACCTACAAACACCAGAAACTAGTTGCAACTCCTGGATAGAGATTAGGTTGATTAATAAGCCGAGAGGGGCCGAGTTACCGGAACCCAATCTGTAGTAGTATCTGTTCATGGATCACAAACACAGAACTCAGTTCCTGAGGATGGTTTCAATGAGACAACCCACCATGTACTCCTACATGGCCTCCCACCGCTACCGTTACCAGATCGTGTTCACACACTTAGTTCTCAACAATAGGACATGTTCACAACTTTCCAATTCATCCCCGATGAATCAGACCTGACACAACTCTAAGCAATAGCAGGCATGACAAACAAGCATGAATGAGTAGGCACATCCGGGCTCAAACAACTCCTACTCATGCTAGTGGGTTTCATATATTTACTGTGGCAATGATAGGTCATGCAGAGGAAAGGGGTTCAACTACCGCAACATGTAATAGTTGAATCGCTGTTGTCCTAATGCAGTAAAAGAGAGCAGGAGCGAGAGAGTGGGATTGTATTGGAATGAACAAGGGGGTTCTGCTTGCCTGACACTTCTGAAGATAGTATAGCTCTTCATCGGTGTCAATGATCACAACATCAGAACAACGTCCACTGAGAGGGGACAAACACCAGCAAACAAGAGAGAACACAATCAATGCAATGCAACAATATGATGCATGAATGTGACATGGAAATATCTTGTGATTTGAGCCAATGCAGCTAGCAATAATTGAAATGAAGTCCATATGAACCAAGTGTTCATATGCAAACTCCATATCAAGCATTTAAAAAGACATTATCATGTTTTGATTAAACAGCAAGGTTATGTTGCTTTATCATGCATGAAAACAGTACCAATGGATAGATTTCATTTTTCTAATCATTTTTCATATATAATTTATTTCATTCTGAGTTATAGATTATTTTCTATGATTTTCTGAAGTTTATAACATTTTCTAAATTTCCTGGTTATTTAAAATAAGCTAAATCCAGAAAATGCTCTATTGCGTCAGCACTACGTCACTGTGACGTCAGTGAGTCAACAGGGCGGTCCAGGTCAAACCTGACCCGTGGGGCCCGCGTGTCAGTGTCTAATCTATATAATTAATTAGCATTGGGTTAACACTAAACCTAATTTAGTTAGAGGCTTGGGCCCACACGTCGGTGACCCGAGGTGGTCAAACCCTCGATCCAAAAAGGTCAAACACACCGACTTTTAACCATCGGTGAGGGCCGAGACAGCGGCGCGGCATGGAAATGTGCTACAAGGCCTCGTTTGAAGCATGCCTAGGTGCGTTGGAAAGCCCTTGCTCCCGCGCGTCGAACAGTGCAGGTGCTGGGTCGCGTGGGGGCCGGAGCTCGCCGGAGTGGAGCCCGCGGTGGCTACCGGAGCTCGGGTTCAAGTGGCGCAGCGCTATGGTGCACTGGAAGACAAGCTGGTGGCGGCGTTGGCTTGCTACGGAGCTGCTGAGGACGTGGTTGTGCTCGGGCGCGAGCTTTGCTAGCTCTGATTACGGGGTGACAATGATGAGGACATCAATACCATTGTTACAACCACAGCCTGTGCTGCTATACACACTGGAGCAATTACTAGAGCTCGTGCACGCCAATTAAATTATCAGGTACTTCCGTTTCTTGGTAATGATTCTAGTGTTCATGAGAATATGATGCTGCCTAAATTGGATAAATTTGTTTTTCTTACAAATGAAGGACCTGGCTTGGATAAGAGGGATGAACACTGGAGCAAGACCAAGCATGGAGATGATGGCATGCGCGAGCGGATCCAGAACGGAGTTACAAGTGATGATTTCAGGACTTTGAAGCCACCATAAGGAGTCCATGAAGCCTTGGACGAAATGTACAAGATGCCACTTCATAAATCTCGTCTAGAGGCTATGCTAGGTGCTGTGTCACCTTATTATTGGGCCAAGCCCATGTATTTTCGAAATACTTAAGTATAGGCTGTTTTTAGAGTCTGTATGTGTGGGGAAACAAGAGTTAGGGTTGGTTTCGGACCCCTCCTCCAAGGGCCACGAAATTCTCCCCTCTTCCTCCATATATACAGCCCTTAGGGCGTCGTTTAGACTTGGGGTTTTGTTTAGATTAAAGTTCGCCATAGCTGCAACTTCACGTACTTCGTTTGTGTTCAACAACCAAACAAAGGCGTCACACAACCCCACCTTGATTAATAAAGCTTTCATCTTATATTCACAATATCCAGATTGCAATCTTAGTTTCTTGCTTGTTCTTCATTTGCTCGTAGGAAACAGACCCTCATGGTCAGGTTGATCGTGCTCCCGCGTGGTCAATAACCCCTTGGAGGCTGGTTTAGCGATTGCTATGGCGCGACCTCTCGCACGTTCGTAGTCGGATTGTCAAGGTCGACTCCCATAGAAAACGATAGCCACCATCTCATCGAAACATCGGGACACCTTCACCTCTATCAAGTGGTATCAGTTTTCAGGTTGCTCGGTGAGAATTTCCAGTTTTTCCTAGATTAGATTTATTTTCTTACCTATTGTCCAAGAAAAAGCCACAAAAAAGTTAGATCTATTCATCCTTTGTCCAAGCTAGTCTGAGCCTTTGCAATTTTTATTTTCATTGCTTGCATAGTTGAATTATCGGTTGCATCGTCGTGTCGAGTTGCTGGCCTTAGTGTCTAGTTCGTTTAGAGTTTCGAGTTCTGTTCACATTAGTTACACCACCACTGCATTGTTATCCCTTCCGTTGTCCGCCACCCATCCATCAATTTCCACCACGTGCTACCCACCGTTCATTGTCATAATCATAGTTGAGATCGTTCACATCTTCGCATGATCCAATCTGCATCTTATCTAGTTTGTTTTGGAAAGAGAGAAAGAGAAAAAAAGACTGAGAAAAAAAGAGGTAAAAAGTGCAAAAAAAGTGAAAAAAAGAAAAAATTCAGAGCGTGCTCCTCCCTTGTTTACGTGCAACGTCGTGATTTTGTTAGCATTCTAGGCTCTTGTCTCTAGCACGATCTAGCCTAGGACCAGCACAGTACCGTCATTGAGAGTTTATTCAACTTTGCATCTCTAAATTGATTATTGCTGACCATTTTTGCTACCATATTATAAGCCTTCCCAGCTCCACATACATCTACGTCGTGCGTTTGACTCTCCCTGGTAGTCGCTCTATCCAAGCTTTGAGAGTTTTGACTACGACGGTTGCCGATCGCAGCCTGCTGCTGGGTAAGAACTGGTAAGAATTTGATATTTGCTTGACGGATTTGTGACACCTACCATCACCTCTTTTTAGTAGTCTATAGGATCATATTCTTGTGTGTTTCTATTGCTGCTAACCATGGCAGGATCACAAGCCGACGAGACTGACTGGGAGAACATAACGAATAAGGAGCTACATGATAAATTTCAGCAAATGATGAGTGGATAGGTGCAAGATGTGCTAGACATGTTTGAAGAGGCCATGGAGAAGATAGATGGCATGGAGAAGAGGTTCGAAACAAAGCTCGATAACAAGTTTAATGAATTGATCACGTGTCTTCCACCACCACCACCATCTGCACCTAATGCACCTCTACAACAACAAACAACAACAACGTCGCCTTCCAAATCAAGTGGGACGAGCACAACGCGTTCCCATTGACCCTGGGAAAAATTCTGGTGCGCTGTTGATGCTTCTGTAGATCTTGCTGCTACTGTAGAGGTGGAGGACCGTTATGAGGATGAGGTTGATCAAAATCAGAACTACATGCAACCACCAGCACCACCACCACCAGGTCATCCTTAGGTATATCATCGCAACGGTAGGCCTGCACCACCACATGAGGTACAAGATCATGACCATCTTCCTAAACTAAAATTGAATATTCCACCATTTGAGGGTAGATATGTTCTTGATATATATCTTACTTGGGAGTTAGAAACTGAACAATGTTTTACATGGTGGTGGTGGTGGTGCTGGTGGTTGCACGTATTCTGATTTTGATCAACCTCATCCTCATAATGGTCCTCCACCTCCGCAGTAGCAGCAGGAGTGACAGAAGCATCAACAGTGGCACCAGAATTTTGCCCAGGGTCAATGGGAACGCGTTGTGCTCATCCCACTTGATTGGGAAAAGTGACGCTGTTGTTGTAGTAGAGGTGCGTTAGGGGCAGCCGGTGGTGGTGGTGGAAGACGCGCGATGATGCGGAGCATCCTACGATCATCCCCATGTACACTCAAGCATACACCTTTGGACCTAAGGTGAACTCGTTCCTTTCCGAATCTTCCCTTTCCGCATGTAAGACATGGATGCTACTTCAAGCGCGGACCTTGTGCATACCCAGGTACACCCGAGGAGACCATGGAGAGCCCAAGGACCAAGGCCAAGCATGCACGGAAGTGAAGGAAGGAGAAGGAAGAAGGGCCAACTGCTATAGTGTCCGGACATCCGGCCCCGGCCCGGACATCCGGCCCCGGCCCGGACATCCGGCCCGAGCCCCAGAGATCCAGCATGGGCCATCCAGAGAGCACCGCGAAGGTCCGGCGCAGCCCGGACATCCGGCCATCACCCCGGACATTAGGCACCTCTCGAAGCCCCGGACATCCGGACCTACCCCCGGAAATCTGCCCCCTTCCTATCCAGAGAGCTCCAGAAGCGACCCCGACAGCCCGGACATCCGGCCCCATGCCCCGGACATCCGACTCCTCCCGAAGCCCCGGACATCCGGCCCCTTCGCCAGGAAATCCAGAGCACGCTAACCAAAGAGCAGAAGAATTGGGCAACGCCAGCCCGGACATCTGGCTCTTTGTGAGCCGCCGGACATCCGGCCCCCAGCCCGGACATCCAGCACCTGCCTGTGCGCAGAAATCGGGCAAGGGCCCATGTATCTCCCCTCTCACTTACCCCTTCATGGGCTAGCACTATATATACTCCCCCACCTCCTCCTAGTTATGGTTAGCATTGGTTAGCTCATATTTAGAGATAGAGCATTGCTCATCCACATCGGATCTACTCCACAAGAGAGACCGCGGCCTCTACGGAGAAGATCCCTTTGGATTCAAGACCTCCTTGCGGAGAAGAACATCAAGACCTCCTCACGGAGAAGATCGGCTACCTTTGTATCGTCCGTTGTTGACTTTGGATCTTGTATCTACCTTTGTGTTCATGGATCTAGCGCATGTGTGATCATTCTTGTTGGTTTTAGTGTCCTCTTGTGTTCCCCTTATGATTCTCCCCTCGTTTCCCTCCTCGTGTTCTGCGTGTTCATCGCGGGATCCACTCCATTCGTGAAATATCGGACGATTAGGGTTCTACCCTACATCATCTTGGTATCATGAGCCACGTTGATCACGATTTCGGAGCCTCCCCCTTGTTTTCTAGCCTAATTTTGGTGTGTTCTTCCCCAATTTCGAAAATCCTCACCAAAAATAGCCCCAATTTTTTTTGTGATTTGTTGGTTTGACGAAGTTTTGTTGATTTTGATCCATGGATTTGCTTGGTTTCAAGTGGATATAGCATATCCCCAATTTTCCCCTCTTTCCATCCACAAAATCCATCAGGTCCCGGATTTCTGGCCCTGAGCCCAGATGTGCGGCCCTTGACATCTCAGCCACCCCCATTTCACAGTTTTGTCCATAACTAATTTATTCGGAGTCCAATTTTCACATTCTTTAGCTCGTTGAAAAGCTCTTGACATCCCCCTTCTCAAAAAATTACCACCAACATCTTTTGAATCCATCAAATTTTGTGAATTTTGGCATCTTTGCCTAGGGCTTCCACCACAACCTCCTCATAACCACCACCAACTTTCGCAACCTAACCAATTTTGTTCCTTATCGCATTAGTGGTTGCTTGAGGAGAGATTTGAGTCTCCTAAGGTGTTTAGGCTACTTAGGGACGGTTGCTTCTTCATCAACCACCACCACCACCATAACTCCCACATAGGCTTGTCGACCATACACTTCCACCACCCCGACTTAACCCAATATTGTTTGTGTTGTGAGTTGTGCCTCCTAACGTGTTTCAGCTACTTAGGGACCGTGCTTCCAACTCCGACACCGTGTATAGCAAACCTTACCCTCCACTTCTGCATTGCCTACTCGCAAAACCCATCATTGCATTTCCGCAATCCCATTGAGCTTCCGCAACACCACCACTGCATTCCGCTACCACCATTTAACATGTGACATTTGATATTTTGAGTTCGCAGTTTTTCCATTTCCTAAGGTGTTTTGGTTACTTAGGGACGAGTCTCCATCATCTTTGTATCTCCATCAAGATCACCGCCACTCATCATCGACACGGACGGTAACCTCCATATCATCTTGGTATCGTGGTATCCCTCCATTGTACATTCCCTTGCCATTTCATTGATAACCCCTAGGCCATTTTGTGTTACTTGCCTATCGAGACTAGCCATTTGAGTATTGCCGGCAATGTTACTTGTGCACATTAGTGATCTACACCATACATTGCATACATACCATATCATATTGGTATCATATCATCCCTTGTGTCACAAGATTGTTCCGTATATACCCAATTGCTATCTTGGTTTGTGCATTTTGTGAAGTGGCCATATATAAAAAATAAGATTTTAAACAAACAAAAAGAGCGAACAAAGAGCTCGTAAGCAAGTGCCATAACATCATACCACATTGCATATAAGAACATCTTGTATCATACCACCGGAACATCATATACATAGCATACTTGGGATAGAAGTCGTTGCATTTTTGTCTCCTATAGGTTGTGCACAAGTGTCGTATCCGCCTATTGAGCAATCATGCTAGCGTCTCTCTAGAGTTGTGAAACAAGAGCATTTTCCGTGGATTCCACATTTTGAGCTCATCCCTTGGTTGCACGACCCCATTTATCTATCCGTGTGTGTGTGTTTCTATGTGCCACATATTGCTATTGGTCTACTTGTTACACTTGCGAATTTGTGAATCTCTTTCAACATTATTGACTCTTGCTAACATTTCGCATCAAATTTTTGTGCCACTATCCTCACCGAGCTCCACCATAAGCCTTATTTGTGTACGTGTGAGAAACCGACAAGAATTGGTACCAATTGTGCTATGTCCTTGTCCACATTGGAGTGATCATTAATCTACTTTAAAATTTGGTCAAGGTACATTTGGTATCTGTTCTTCTCTTTCCACCACTCACATTTTTCTCTTGGAGTGATGTATAGGCAAGGCATTTCATCTCCGGTCTTCCACAAAAACGATGGCGTGAACAACTACATCACCAAAGCGTCAATCTCCGATCTACAACGACAAATGCAAGGCGCACAATCAAGATTGCGAGAGCGCATCGAGAACATCTCCATTGACATTCGCCACTCCGAAGCGAGGAAAAGGGACTACATCGACAACAAGATTTCCGCACAAAAGGAGGAGCAAGATGCAAGGATGGAGGAGATTCGGACCTTGTTGATCAACCGTTCTTCCCCTTCATCATCCTTAAGACGGAGACATTCTAATCACAAGTCTTTGGAGTGAAAAAATGATGCAAGCGCAAGTCATCCACGTCCACATCTCCATGGAGACCACCATCACGTTGGTGATCCACCTCATCATGAAGTGATGTAGGGTAGGAACCCTATCGCCCGATCTTTCACGAAATGAGCGGAATCCCGAGAAGAACGTGATGAACACAAAGGGGAAACACAAGAGAAACACTCAACCTAACAAGAACAAGTCACAATAGTGCTAGATCCTCGGATACATGGAACGATTCACGGTACACGATCAACTAGGGACGATACATGGTAACCGGTCTTCTCCGTGAGGAGGTCTTGAATCCACAGGGGGGTCTTGCCTTAGAAAGGGGTCTTGAATCCAAGGTGGATCTTCTCCGAAGAGGGGCCGCGGTCTCTCTCAAGGAGTATATCCGATATGGATGAGCGAAGCTCTATCTCACAAATGAGCTAACACAATGCTAACCCTAACTAGGAGGTGGTGGAGGAGTATATATAGTCTAGGTCCACGAAGGGCTAAGTGGGGGATACATGGGCCTCGGGCCCGATCTCTCTGCACAGACAGGCGTTGGTCGTCCGAAGGTACCGGACATCCGGTGGCTCGCGAGGGTCCGGTGGTCTGGTACTTGTTGGACGTCCGGCGTTTCGGCTCGGTTGAGGTGGCGCCGGATTTCCAGGGGCGGTCGGACGTTTAGACACTAGAGTGTGTCGGACGTCCGGGACTTGTCGAATGTCCGCTCATTTGGCCCGGGTGCAGGATCGCCGGTCGTTCGATGGTTCTTCAGGCGTCAGACGTCCGGTCCCGGCCGGTCGTCCGAAGGATGGAGCTTCTTCTGTAGCCCTTCTTCTTGTTCCTCGCGCTTGGTGTCCTCGCCTTCTTGTCCATGGGCTTCCTCTTGGTTCCTGGACATGCATAGCACACAAGTTTGAGGTAGTAGCCATGTCTCACATGTGGAAAGTGAAAGTTCGAAGAGGAGCGATTTCACCTTGTGTCCAATGGTGTATAGTCGAAGTCTCATCTTATGTATCCTTGGGGCTTGGAGAGTAGTCGCAGTGTACATGGGGATGAACGTGGGATGCTCCGCATCATCTCCCCACCCTTGGGGAAGATCCGACCTCAGATCGTGATCCTCATCGCCATGGAAACGGTTGTCGTGGACGGACTTGTAGTTGGACGGAGTTGAAGGCATGGCGCAAACCAAGTACTCCAAGGTGTCTCCGGTATGTCGTACATGCAAAATGAGCAAACATGAAGTACACTTCGAAATACAATGGTTAGCGCACACAAACTGTCCATCAAGTAAACATGTGTCCGTGCGACAATATTGATCATGACAAGGTGCATGAAGCTTATCCAAAATATATGGAAATGTATGCACAACATTCATGGGAGCAAAAGCATTCATTGTGTACACAAATGTGTCTTGAATATGATCAATGCAACCTCGGTGCAAAATGATGTCATAGTGAGACGGGTTTAACAATAGCATGAATATGGCAATGGATGCTCAGTATGATTACGTTATCATGCAATTGGTGGTGGACAAGATGATCATGATGTATGAAGATGTCATAAAGAAAGATCACAACAAATTTGCTAAGAAAATGCACAAGCTCATATATCATGGGTGACATGGGAATACTGATGAGGACATCAATACCATTGTTATACCCACAGCCCATGCTGCTATACATACTGGACCAATTACTAGAGCTCGCGCACGCCAATTGAATTATCAGGTACTTTCGTTTCTTGGTAACGATTCTAATGTTCATGAGAATATGATGCTGCCTAAATTGGATACATTTGTTTTGCTTACAAATGAAGGGCCTAGCTTGGACAAGAAAGATGAACCTTGGAGCAAGTTCAAGCATGGAGATGATGGCATGCGCAAGGGGATCAAGAACGGAGTTACAAGTGATGATTTCAGGACTTTGAAGCCACCATAAGGAGTGCATGAAGCCTTGGACGAAATATACAAGATGCCACTTCATAAACTTCGTCCAGAGGCTATTTTAGGTGCTGCGTCACCTTATTATTGGGCCAGGCCCATGTATTTTAGAGATACTTAAGTATAGGCTGTTTTTAGAGTCCATATGTGTGGGGAAACAAGAGTTAGGGTTGGTTTCGGACCCCTCCACCAAGGGCCATGAAATTCCCCCCTCTTCCTCCATATATACAACCCTTAGGGCGTCGTTTAGACTTTGGGATTTGTTTAGATTAAAAGTTCGGCATAGCTGCAACTTCGCGTACTTCATTTGTGTTCAACGACCAGACCAAGGCATCACAGAACCCCACCTTGATCAATAAATTTTTCTCTTATATTCGCAATATCCAGGTTGCAATCTCAGTTTCTTGCTTGTTCTTCATTTGCTCGCAGGAAACAGACCCTCGTGGTCAGGTTGATCGTGCTCCGGCATGGTCAATAACCCCTTGGAAGTTGGTTTAGCGATTGCTAAGGCACGACATCTCGCACGTTCATAGTCGGATCGTCAAGGTCGACTCCCACAGAAAACGATAGCCACCATCTCATCGGAACATCGGGACACCTTAGCCTCCTGCTGTCACTAACATTTTGCAGGAGTTCACTGACGTCTTTCCACAAGACGTGCCACCGGGATTACCACCTATTCGAGGGATTGAGCTTCAAATTGACTTAATTCTTAGTGCATCATTACCCAAGCGTGCATCATAAAGTACCAATCCAGAGGAGACGAAGGAGATTATGCGTCAAGTACAAGAACTGCTCGACAAAGGTTATATACGTGAATCCCTTAGTCCTTGTGCCGTTCCTATCATTTTAGTGCAGAAAAAGGATGGTACATCGCATATGTGTGTTGATTGTAGAGGCATTAATAATACTACTATTCGTTATTGTCATCCTATTCCTAGGCTAGATGATATGCTTGATGAATTGAGTGGCTCTACAATATTCTCCAAAGTTGATTTGCGTAGTGGATACCATCAAATTCGTATGAAATTGGGAGATGAATGGAAAACAGCATTTAAAACTAGGTTTGGATTATATGAGTAGTTAGTCATGCCTTTTGGGTTAACTAATGCACCTAGTACTTTCATAAAGCCAAGATTGAAGTTATTGAGAGTTGGCCGCAGCCCAAAACGGTCACACAAGTGAGGAGTTTCCTTGGCCTCGCTGGTTTCTATAGGCGTTTTGTGAGAGATTTCAGCACCATTGTTGCACCTCTCAACGAGCTTACAAAGAAGGATGTGCCTTTTGTTTGGGGTACCGCACAGGAAGAAGCCTTCACAGTATTGAAAGATAAGTTGACACATGCTCCTTTACTCCAACTTCCTGATTTTAATAAGACTTTCGAGCTTGAATGTGATGCTAGTGGAATTGGATTAGGAGGTGTGTTATTACAAGATGGCAAACCTGTTGCATTCTTTTTTGAAAAATTGAGTGGGCCTAGTCTGAAATATTCTACTTATGATAAAGAATTATATGCTCTTGTTCGGACCTTAGAAACATGGCAACCTTATTTATGGCCCAAGGAATTTGTTATACATTCTGATCATGAATCATTGAAACACATTAAAAGTCAAGCAAAACTGAACCGTAGACATGCTAAATGGGTTGAATTCATTGAGACTTTCCCTTATGTCATTAAACACAAGAAAGTTAAAGAAAATGTTATTGCTAATGCATTGTCTCATCGTTATACTATGCTTTCACAACTTGACTTTAAAATATTTGGTTTGGAGACCATTAAAGATCAATATGTGCATGATGCTGAATTTAAAGATGTATTGCAGAATTGTAAGGAAGGGAGAACTTGGAACAAGTTCGTTCCTAATGATGGATTTGTGTTTCGTGCTAACAAGCTATGCATTCCAGCTGGCTCCATTCGTCTTTTGTTGTTGCAGGAGGCACATGGAGGAGGACTAATGGGACACTTTGGCGTCAAGAAGACGGAAGATATACTTGCTACACATTTCTTTTGGCCAAAGATGAGACGGGATGTTGAGCGTTTTGTTGCTCGCTGCACTACATGTCGAAAAGCTAAGTCACGACTCAATCCTTATGGTTTATATATGCCTTTGCCTGTACCTAGTGTTCCTTGGGAGGATATATCTATGGACTTTGTTTTAGGTTTACCTCAAACAAAGAAGGGTAGGGATAGCATATTTGTTGTCGTGGATAGATTTTTGAAAATGGCACACTTTATACCATGTCATAAAAGCGATGATGTTGTTAATGTTGCTGATTTGTTCTTTCGTGAAATTGTTCACTTGCATGGTGTGCAAAATACTATTGTTTCAGATCGTGATACTAAATTTCTTAGCCACTTTTGGAGATGTTTATGGGCTAAGTTGGGGACTAAAGTGCTTTTTAGTACTACTTGTCACCCCCAAACTGATGGACAAACTAAAGTAGTCAATAGAACATTGTCTACTATGCTTAGGGCTGTTTTGAAGAATAATGAGAAAATGTGGGAAGAATGCTTGCCTCATATTGAATTTGCTTATAATCGTTCATTGCATTCTACTACTAAGATGTGCCCTTTTGAAATTGTGTATGGTTTCCTACCTCGTGCACCTATTGATTTGTTGCCTCTTCCATCTTCGAAGAAGGTTAATTTTGATGCTAAAGAATGTGCTGAACTAATTTTAAAAATGCATGAGTTAACTAAGGAAAACATTGAGAGTATGAATGCTAAATATAAAGTTGCTGGAGATAAGGGTAGAAAACATGTTGTGTTTGCACCTGGAGATCTTGTTTGGTTACATTTGCGTAAGGATAGATTTCATAATTTGCGCAAATCAAAGCTAATGCCACGTGCTGATGGTCCTTTTAAGGTGTTAGAGAAAACAAATGATAATCATACAAACTTGAGCTGCCTGCATATTTTGGGGTTAGTCCCACTTTTAACTTTGCAGATTTGAAGCCTTATTTGGGTGAGGAAGATGAGCTTCCGTCGAGGACGACTTCATTTCAAGAAGGGGAGGATGATGAGGACATCAATACCATTATTACACCCACAACCCCTGCTGCTATACATACTGGACCAATTACTAGAGCCCACGCACGCCAATTGAATTATCAGGTACTTTCGTTTCTTGGTAAAGATTCTAATGTTCATGAGAATATGATGCTGCCTAAATTGGATACAGTTGTTTTGCTTACAAATGAAGGGCCTAGCTTGGACAAGAAAGATGAACCTTGGAGCAAGTTCAAGCATGGAGATGATGTCATGCGCAAGGGAATCAAGAACGGAGTTACAAGTGATGATTTCAGGACTTTGAAGCCACCATAAGGAGTGCATGAAGACTTGGACGAAATATAAAAGATGTCACTTCATAAACTTCGTCCAGAGGCTATTTTAGGTGCTGCATCACCTTATTATTGGGCCAGGCCCATGTATTTTCGAAATACTTAAGTATAGGCTGTTTTTAGAGTTTGTATGTGTGGGGAAACAAGAGTTAGGGTTGGTTTCGGACCCCTCCTCCAAGGGCTACGAAATTCCCCCCTCTTCCTCTATATATAGAGCCCTTAGGGCGTCATTTAGACTTTTGGTTTTGTTTAGATTAAAAGTTTGGCATAGCTGCAACTTCACGTACTTTGTTTGTGTTCAACGACCAGACCAAGGCGTCACAGAACCCCACCTTGATCAATAAAGTTTTCATCTTATATTCGCAATATCCAGGTTGCAATCTCAGTTTCTTGCTTGTTCTTCATTTGCTCGTAGGAAACAGACCCTCATGGTCAAGTTGATCGTGCTCCGGCGTGGTCAATAACCCCTCGGAAGTTGGTTTAGTGATTGCTAAGGCACGACGTCTCGCATGTTCGTAGTCGGATCGTCAAGGTCGACTCCCACAGAAAACGATAGCCACCATCTCATCGAAACATTGGGACACCTTAGCCTCTATCAAATACAAGATGCAACAAGGCAATCATAATATGAGTCAAACCATGCATAAGATGCAAATTTGTCATGTGTATGATATGTCCAATGAGCATGACATGTGTGAGCACAATCAACAAATATGGAGGTGTTGGTGTACCAATGCTCGATGTCGTGGGGTGAGTGGAGGTTCGAAGGTGCTTCTAATAAGTCCGAGCGCTCCTCAATGTGATGGTCCATAGAGCCAATCTTCAATGTCGCTCCTCCCTTCACGAGATGTACCATGTAGACAACAAGAAGGAAACAACAATGAAAGAGTGACCCATCCAATATGCATATTTGAGGATGGCTTAAAGGGAAGGAGTTCACCTTTAGGAGATTCTCGCGAATGTTGGTGTTGCACATCATGTATGCCTTGACATGACCAAATTGTGTCATGACGGTATCGCCTTGTGAATCTTCCAAATTGAAAGAACATGACAAACACTTGGAAAAACAAATGAGGTTAGCGGAAGTGCAAAGCCTATCATTCCTGTGGTAAGATACCCAACAACTATATGCATCATGCTCATCATAAGAAAGGACAAGGGAGCATTTCATAGGATGGAGGCATATGATGCGAGAACAACCAAATACAATAGGCTCAATCAAGTAAGCATGCATCACAAGTAAAGTGTCCAAGTCTCCAAGATCAATAATCGTAGATGCAACAATTGGAGGCAAGCGACAATGAACAAGATGTATCATGTGAGAGGCATGAATATATAGGTCATCAACCCAAGAAAGCAAGTAAGAATGGAACATGGGTGATGCGAGAAAGCAAGCAAACATGTGAATCAAGGCAAGCAAGCTAGTAGTGCGAAGATGCCACGTACTAGAAGGAATCATGTCAAGTATGTCATGTGTGCAAATAGTGTGCATGAATAATTCACATGACATAGCACAAGCATGAAAGGAGGATATGAGCAAAATAGCATCAATAGCATGAGGCACATGATAAGCATGGCAATAGCAACAAGGATCTCCACCAAGCATGCAAATACACATAGGAGTAGCATAATGGTGAATCATGGGTAGATGCAAGCAAGGGTCACAATTGCATGGCAAAGAAGCAAGCATAGCATGCAAAGTGAACACAGTAAAATGAGCATGACGCGACAAGCGGTATATAACCCATAGTCCTGTGAGAGCCAAGTGAGGGAGATGCGCGTAGTCGGTGCGCGAAGAGAGCGGTGGGAAGGATAGTTCACGGGATCCCAAGTCATCTTTGCTCTCAAGAGCTCATTTCGTCAACTCTTGGGATTGAGAGGTTGACGATTGTGCATGAGTACCTACACAAAACAAAGACAAAGAAAAAAGTGTGTGTGCGTGGTAGATGTACACATCATCCATCATGATGCGCACGTGCAAGTGTTGGTTAGCACAAAATAGCCAATGGTCAAATAAATGAGATGCGTGATATAGAAACATGTCATCCATCATGATAGGTTTGTTGTTATGTATAGCATAATGAAGACTCAAATTGTGTAATGCATCACAAGAAATATGTAGAGCATTGTTATTCATGGAATGCATACGGTGCAAGCAATCATGGCAAACATGCCAAGTTTGGAATGCATCAAAATCTCGGAATATGTATGAGGAAACTATGGGAGTCTCCTCATGAGAATTAATGGGAACATCACATGCAGAATATTGACAACATCCAAAACAAAGCATATTTGGTTCTATGTGATCATGGCATGGCATAGTAGATGAATTGCAAAAATCATGTAAACGAAGCATGGCAATATCATCACATGAAAAACAAAAGCCAATGACCATCATCTCGTCATCTATGCCATAAGTGCAAATGGGATTTATTTTAATGGGGCATGCATAGTTACTATGTTGAGATTGGAATAATGCAATATGGGATATCTCACTCATAGCATATGACAAGGTTAATGGATTGTCAAACATGATGTGACCAAAAGAATTTTCACATGATATCCTATGGAGCATAGCATCACAACTAGGCAAATCAACATGCTCATCATCATATTTATGATAAATAGGTAAGTCATGACATGAAGAATTCGCACTAGCATGAAGCATGGGAATAGGTGGATCAACATCATGCAAGAAATCATTGGTGAGATAGTCCACAAGTGGGACAAGACAAGCATCATCACCTATGTTACCTTTGGAGCATCGCTCATGTGTTGTTGGTGAGGTGTTGAAGACCGAGTCGTGGTCATCTTCATCTTGATGGAACCATGTGGGGTGCATCTTCTTCCACCATGGCCATCGTTGTCTCCATTGGAGGCATGGACTCGTCGAGGATAGGCGTGTCGTCATGTAGGAGACCTAGCACCAAAGAAGAAAACACACTAGGAGTAGAGGTTAAGTCGTTAGAGATCAAAGTGGCCTCACATGCCATGTCAGCAACTTCACTCACTAAGTGTGGTGGCTCACTCACTCCCTCTTGGATGCTCTCAAGTGTGGAGCTAGTGGTGATCACACTCATCCTCTCATAGGAAATGTACTCAATGTCACAAATGGTGGAGTCACTCATATCACTCATGGTGGGGTGGCTCTCCTCACATGGGAATTGGGGCATCTCTTTATATGTGGTGTCGGAGAGATGTTGGTGTAAATGTCTCCATGCTCAATCATGTCGTAGTTGTAGCCGTGTATGAAGTCTGAAGATGGCACATCATCACTCTCCTCCAAGAGCAAAGATAAGGTCTCATGTGCGGTCTCATAGCTTCACTCGGAGTATGAGTCCAATATGGGCGCCATCTTCATGTTGTTGAAGAGGTTCATGCTCGTCACCATGGTCGAATGGGATGGCCCTAGCTCGACCGTCTTGTCGCTGTCTTGTTATTGGAGGCCCATTGATGAGGACATCTATACCATTGTCACACCCATAGCCCCTGCTGCTATACATACTGGACCAATTACTAGAGCTCGCGCACGCCAATTGAATTATCAGGTACTTTCATTTCTTGGTAATGATTCTAATGTTCATGAGAATATGATGCTGCCTAAATTGGATACATTTGTTTTGCTTACGAATGAAGGGCCTGGCATGGATAAGAGGGATGAACACTTGAGCAAGACCAAGCATGGAGATGATGGCATGCGCAAGGGGATCCAGAACGGAGTTACAAGCGATGGTTTCAGGACTTTGAAGCCACCATAAGGAGTGCATGAAGCCTTGGACGAAATATACATAATGCCAGTTGTCGGTGTCAAAACTGGCGGATCTCGGGTAGGGGGTCCCGAACTGTGCGTCTAGGCCGGATGGTAACAGGACACAAGGGACAAGAAGTTTTACCCAGGTTCGGCCCTCTCGATGGAGGTAAAACCCTACGTCCTGCTTGATTAATATTGACGATATGGGTAGTACAAGAGTAGATCTACCACGAGATCAGAGAGGCTAAACCCTAGAAGCTAGCCTATGGTATGATTGTTGATGTGTATGTTGTCCTACGGACTAAAACCCTCCGGTTTATATAGACACCGGAGAGGGTTAGGGTTACACAAAGTCAGTTACAATGGTAGGAGATCTGCATATCCGTATCGCCAAGCTTGCCTTCCACGCCAAGAAAAGTCCCTTCCGGACACGGGACGGAGTCTTCAATCTTGTATCTTCATAGTCCAGGAGTCCGGCTGGAGGTACAGTTCGGCCATACGGACACCCACTAATCCAGGACTCCCTCAGTAGCCCCTGAACCAGGCTTCAATGACGACGAGTCCGGCGCGCAGATTTTCTTCGGCATTGCATGACGGTTCCTCCTCCAAGTACTTCATAGAAGATTTTGAACACAGAGATAGTGTCCGGCTCTGCAAAATAAGTTTCCACATATTTCCATAGAGAGAATAACATTTACGCAAATCTAATCTGCTGACGTATTCCGTAGTGTGACACACCACGGCCAAGCCTTTATCCGAGTCGTTTCATTATCCCACCTCAGCGCGTCATGCGAGGCGGTTTCCTTGGCACGTCTTTGTTAAAGCAGAGATCATGTCCCCTTATTCCGGGATTCTCATCAATACGGGCGTGGGTAACCCAACCGCTTCTAGGACTCCTAGATTATAGGCAAGTCCAAACGGACACGGAGTGGACGCTCGATATTCACCCTCTTTATAAAGGGACAAGGCTTTTATTCCCCCCCCCCCGTGTTCAATCGAATCCTTCCCCCACCTCAAGCTCAAACGCCTGAAGCTCAGGTCAGGTTCCCCGAACCTTCAGTCATGTCCGGATCTAGCCTTCAAGGCCGATGGGTGCCTTTCTCCGTCACGGAAGAAGACATCAAAAAGTTGAGGGAGGCCAGATATCTGACCGCCGAGATTTTGCATTAGCTGCCTCCCCGAGGGCAGGCCGTCCCCACCCCCGAACCCAACGAGAACGTCGTGTTCGTCTCCCACTTCCTCCGAGGTCTAGGCCTTGCTCTGGATCCTTTCGTAAGGGGTTTGATGTTTTACTACGGGCTAGACTTTCATGATCTAGCTCCGGACTCCTTTCTTCATATCACGACATTTATTGTCGTGTGCGAGGCCTTCCTCCGGGTTACCCCTCACTTTGGCCTATGGCTCAAGACCATTGAAGTGAAGCCGGAGATGATCGAGGGGCAACATGCAGCCTGTGGAGGTGCCTCAATATGCAAGATGACGGGAGCTCCGTGGCCCAAAGGTTCCATCCCAGAGGTGTCTGAATTGTGGCAATAGGAGTGGTTCTACATCACGGCTCCTAGAAGTGCCAAGTGGGCGC